>NC_091745.1:28536223-28751223 GCF_043380555.1 Nothobranchius furzeri
TTCATCGGAGGTCTGCCTAATTACCTAAACGACGACCAGGTATCTCACTGCTGCACAGGTCCTCTTATCCTCCTCCTCACATGCTAAAACAGGAGTTAATTCTGCCTTACGCCTCCTACCGTCTTAAATAATCTGTAGAGAATGTTTAATAAGAAACAGAACTTCACTGAGTTACGAGGATTTACCGTCACGTTTTATTCAGATCTTATTCACCTAAACCACTGATTTTAGGTTTAATATCCAAAGGTTTCATATCTTTCTTATGCAAATCAAGCTGATGTAAAGAAGGTAAGCAAAGTTCAGAAAATATAATAAGAAACTAAAGTTGTTCATCCATTTGGTTAAAAAGTCCACCTCCACTAAATGACTTTACTTTTACTTCAATGTTTATTTGATTTTGAACCCTCCTCAATCATTTATGTCACCAGACATTCAGTCACTGAATACAAATACATGAATCCCAGACTTTACTGCTTATTTTTATTATCAAGAAGAAACATAGAGGCTTGTAGTCCTGACTCTGGACATTTTATGAGACATAGAACATCTACCTTTAAAAGGAACTCAGGTCACAAAACTTTGTGGTTCTTAAAAGATAAAAGTTAGCATCAGTTATATTAAAATGGTGTAAAAAACCTTCTTAATGTCTTCATTTTTATAAAATTTGTAAAAATAGTTTAACTTGTAGGTCGCCATTGTTGTTAGCGTTGCAATGCACTCTGGGTAGTGATGTCATATGGTCGTACCTCGGTTGCAGCGGCCGGCTTTGGGACCCTGTAGTGACATCAACACGTCATCTGTTCAGCCTCTTCAGTTTGAACCAGAGTGAAACATTAATGATGACATCACTGACCATGTTTCACAAAACGAGCATCAGAAGGGCGGGATGAAGCGAGAGCAGGACAGAACCGGTGGTGCGTGTGTGGCAAATGCGTCTCCATGGTAACAGAGAGGGAGAGGGTTTGTTGTGAAGAGCTCACATGTTAGTCAGCAGAAGTTAACGGTAAGCTATCGTGTGATCAAACGTATTCAGTGATGTATGATTTAGGAGAATTTTAGCATCCAGAGCTGTCGTGTGCTTCATAGACGATCAGGATATTCAGTGAAACCACTTTAATCAGTGTTGCAGGTATTATATATGTGGACAACACTGTTGCTGCTAGTTTTACTGACGGGAGAGGTGAGCGTTCAGCTTCATCCGTGACGAGTGGCGTGTCCGATGGTTCGCTGAACGTGGCAGAAGCGGCAGGAGCGGGTTGTCGGCTCGGGACAGCGTCCAGCGTCTCTCCGAGGGCGTTTAGGCTCCTTATGTGGGAAAATGGTCGGTAAAGCGTTTTAGTTTCTGCCATCTCTCATACCCAGGTGCTCCAGTGAGCTGTTTAAGTCGTTGTGGTCGACTATCAGCCTCAAACGCATCACGAGAATAATGTTGGGAACACAGCTGCGGATCTTTGGGAAGTTGTGTCCGTCCACAGGCATCTTCCCACTTGCCAGTGGGAAAGCTGTAAACTCACATCACTCCCCTTGTTGCCCTCTGACTGGAAGTTACATCCAAAAGCAGCACAATGCAGCATTTTACTTCATTATCAATACGCTGAGCACGTAAACAAACACTAGCGTCTATAGCTGTTCTTGCAGGAGCAACCAATAAACGTCATCGCCCCCAGAGTGCATGGCGTGCGTAAAACATGGCGTCCTGCGTACGTCAAAAAATGTACTGAATATTACAGATTTATAAATAAACAGCAGTATTTTGTCTGTTTCTAACAACATAGTTTGGTACAACAGAAAACGTGTGGCTCATTGGGGCGCGCGCGTCCTCGTAGCCGCAGTTCCTTTTAACAGCCAGTTGTCGACCGATAAGACGTGTTTGACTGTTAAAACTTTACATGACTGTAACGACAGATTTACATTTCATTGTTCCGATTTATTTAAAGATAATCTTAAAAAACAAATTCTTGAAATATGTCTTAAGAGATGTCCCGATCTAACCTCAGTTTGATTTTTGATTGACTTTTTTTGACTGATTGGTTTCAAAAGATGAAGCTTAGAAAGAAATAAGGCTAGAATAGTTTTTTACAACCAGAATGAATAGTTTAGTTAAACAGGTTTGTGAATAGAGAAGCGTTATAGCAACATCTTTTACTTCAAGTTGTGTTTTGTATTCGATCCTCCCAATGAGAGTCGTGTAATGAAAAGCAATAATAGTAACATTGACAATGCTATTATATTTGTAAGGTAAAATAAATAAATAAATAAATAATGTTATTATATGGTAAGAAAATAATGGTTAACATTTTTAGAGGGTTTTTTAGTTAAGTTCATTGCATTTTTCAATAAGATGAAGCAACTAAAGTGTTTTAACAAACAGCCAATCAGAAACTAAAGGCTTCAATCCATTCAAAGAGAAAATTGATTAAAAAAAACATCAGACCATTCAAACACATTTGGTTGGTTTAACTTTAGAGAAACACTCAATACACAGCATCAGATTTAAATTAGGTCAAGAAGTAATGCAAGTAATTCTTAGTTACTATGGTGCATCACAGTATTTGGCAGCCACCGATTGTCCAGGTTGTCCTGCCTCCATGAGAGGTCTGTAGTTTTCACCATAGCTCCACTGCAACCGAGACACAGGATGTAACCAAACGTCCAGGAAATCACATAGTATTCATGTATCTGTATAATGGTGCAGAAAATAACTTTATTTGGTCAAAAACAAAAGTTCACCTTAATATATTGTAATGTAACCTCGGTTGACAATGGAAGAGGTGAAATGTTTCCTGTAGGTCTTCACCAGGTTGGGTTTTTGACCCATTCATGCAGATCTTCTCTAGCGTCGTGAAGATCAGGTGCTGTTGCTAGGCAACATGGACTTTCAACTCCCTCCACAGATTCTCTGTTGTATTGAGGTATGGAGACTGGCTAGGCCACTCCAGTACTTTGAAATGCTTTTTCCATACGTAGCTACGCCTTCGGTGCCCAGGTGGTGTGTTTAGAATTATTGCAATGCTAGAAGATCCGGCCATTTTTATCTTCAATGCTCTCACTGGTGGAAGAAGGTCTGGGCCCCAGATCTCACGATGCATGCCCCGATTTATCCTTTCCTTAATATGGATCAGTCGTCTTGTCCCCTTTGCAGAAAAGCAGTCTGAAAGCATGATGCTTCCACCCCCATGCTTCACCGTAGCCGTTTTTAGAAGACACACCAAGCTGGCAAATAAGCGCAATACTGCCGCCATGAACTGTCTTATGAAAGTGCCGCGGCGGCATGGCGATGTTGGAATGCTGTGTCATCCGTGCCACCAAGCTTGGCAGTAACGTTGCTGCAACACCCGACTTGTGACTGAAGATCACACCACGGTGCAACAGAGAGAGGTGTCATGATCGTGTGTGTTACTGCCGAGCGCCGGCCGGCAACACTGTTAAGATTAAAAGTAAACACGGGCAATAAGTTTTGCTTTTGTTAACAGAATCAGCTGAGATGGTACACTGGAGCGATGCGGAGCTCCAGGAGCTTCTCTGTTAAAGCTGGAGCTCAGATCACCAGACAGTTGATGGGGACAGTGGAGGACAGACACCTTTAGGAGTGGATGGTCAGAAACACTTAAGGAGTGCAGCTTCAATCGCAATAAAAAGCAAGTTATGTTCAAGCTAAAGGGAAGTCGGTGACAGAGCAGGTGCCGCCCCACACCCTCTTTATACCCCCATCGTGTAAACGTTGGTAAAAAGGACAGTATTTTACCACTTATGTAGACGGCTCACAGATGCCACCTCAGCTTTGCGGCAAAATGGCGGCATCGTTTTTAAACGCAACTACTGGGTTTGGTGCTCTTGGGAAGCAACTCGGCATTCTTTCCCCTCAAAGCATGGTGAGCGGCATTTGTACCAGAGAGCTCCATTTTGCCCTCATCTGACCACGTGACATTCTCCCAATCCTCCTCTGGATCATCCAGATGGTCTCTGGAGAGCTTGGATGGGCTTGGCATGTGCTGGTCTCAGAGAGGGACGGTTGGAGCTCTGCAGGGTTGCATCACCATGTAGTGTGTTACTACTAGTAACCTTTGTTACTACTAGTAACCTTTGTTACTGTGGTCCCAGCTCTCTTCAGGTCAGTGTAAGGTTATGAAGTTCATGGTTTTCAACTCCATACAGCTGGCCCCTGGGCACAATAACACCGTGTAGAAAAACCAAGGTCGGGTTGTTCCTCAGACTGTTTACATTCCAGGAGAAGAGTCCGAAGGAGAAGAAGAAGCTTTACCTAATCAAAGTACTTTATTTGTGATTAAAATTATTAAGCAAAACAGATGTTGATCAACAATAATCAAGTGAATGATCTGTGAAATAAATATGTCATGAGTTATGTTTAATGAAAACAGGACAACTGCACAGACATACTGACCCTCATCTCCATAGAAACGCATGCCACATTGTTCCAACCAATCAGAGCTTTCGGCTGCCGCAGGAGAATCTGGTGTTGACTTCAAGTGTCCAATCTACTTTACTGAAACTTATCAACAATTCAGAGATATAAAACAAGGCAACGCCATTTTAAGTCAGTTCCATTTTGACTTCAGTTCTATTCACCATCATCCTAAAGACAAGCGCAGCCTGGCCGGATGCGTTTTCTTTAAACTAAGAACTGTGAAACGGGAGATTTTCGTCGTTTAACAACCAGACGACGTCCTTTCAAAATAAGAGCAACTGCTGACGCTGCTGAATCGTACCGGGCCGACCCTCCAGACGGGTTTTGAAACGTTGTGACCGCTGCACCGACAGCTCCATCGTACATCCGAGGTTTCCAGACCTGGCAATTCCTGATCTACTTGGGAGACCCCACTGGGTATGTACACGGCAAAATAGCGGCTCATGTCATCACTTTATAAGCCTCGTGATATCTAGTCATAACAAAGACTACCAGATTCGATTACGTCATCCTAGAGAATCTGAACCAGACACACACACACACACACACGCACCAACACAACATCCGAATCCATTCTCATCCATCACAGAGTTAGTCCTGGTAGATTGTTTAGAATTTATAATTCAGAAATTAAAGATTCTCAAACGATCCCATCTCTCTCTCTTTTATTGTCTCAAAGTCAATACAGAGTGTTTAATTAAACTCCCTGATGATAAAAACAGCCTATTCTTCTGTTTATAAAAGTGAACTACTAACAGTGTATTAAAATACAACTTTGGTTAGTTACATCACTTTAATTCCGTTACATCAGCGACCAGCTGTCCCCGTGTAGTTCTGTTTTCTGGATTGTCTTTAGTTACCTTCTGCCTCTCACAGTTGAAGGCAGCTATGATGAAAATGACAGACCTCTCTCGTCACTTTAAGTGGGACAACTTTTACAATTGGTGGCTGCCAAATACATTGTTGCCCCACTGTATGTTCATGAAAAACATAGTTAAACAGCAGAAAAGAAAGGTGGACTTTCCTCTAAGAGAGTAAATATCTGCTCACATTTAACAGGTAAACTGTGGCAGAAGGCTTAAGCCTTCCTGTCCCGTTGTTTCTGAGCTAGAAGAGCACAACGTGCAGCTGATGTCTTTTATTCACTGACTTTTTCCTTCTCTTCTCTTTTGAATAACTGCAGTCACTTCCATTGCGTTGTTACTCACAGCTCTTTCATTTTTGTCCCCCCACTTTGTCCCCAGCTAGGGGCCTGTAAGATCGTTAAGTCTGCGCTCATAATTTGTTCAGTAGTTCTCATCTACTGCTGCCATGCCAACATGTAACACAAGGCAAGTAAGACATTCTGGTCCACACCCGGACACACTGCGAGCCAGCAGGCTCCCTCACTGGCTGCTTTCTCTTTCCCATCTTGCTTTTGGAGCGCGTTTGGGAGCCAGGTACCCGAGTGTTAGCACCGCTAAGATCTGGTGTTGGTGGAGGTGATTAGTGCTCTCTGGGGGAGTGTGTTGTGGTTTTATATTAATAAAATAGTGTTTTTAAATGTAACGTTCATTAAAGATTCCTAACCGCTGTTTACCTCTTAGCCTGTCTTTCACATTCATTTGTTCATATATTGAGTGTTTTTTGTTTGTTTAGCATCGGCATCGTTTCTCATTTATCTGATTTGAACGGTTCTGAGCTAAAATGCTCCAAGATTGACTAAATCCAGCCTCTCGCCTCTGATTGTCTCAAGTGTTTTCTTTAATCTAAGAAGTTTTTGTTTTCGAGTAGGGCTGCACAATGTGTAGAAAATGTTAACACGATGTCGTGAATGCAGTATTACAATCAGACAGTCGGGGTGTAACTGTGCATGTCTTCAACCTGTGGTGGTTCTGTACACACAAGCACATGAAGTACCTGATGGACTGGTAAGTTTCAGCTGATGTTGCTCCAGAATCAGCAGCTTGTTTCATTTGGCTGCATTTCACTAACAGAGGAGTCAGAGGACTTGTCCACCTCAAACAGGTTCTGATCATCTGGTGGCAACGTTTCTTCTAAGTCCACTGCAGCAGAGCAGTGGTCGTAACACGCACACGTTGCAATGATTGTTTCTCTTCACCAGCTGTAGGACTCGTCTAGCTAAGGAGTTTGGTTTGAGTCAGTCACATTTTATTGGTTAGTGTTTTTGCATCAGGAGATGTTATTCAATTGTGTTTCAGTCTTTATTTCATCATGTATAGATCAGACTCTTTAAAGGTACAATAAGTAAGAATTTTACAGTGCTCTAAACAGTCTAATGTCTCGGCCGTTGGGCGGGGTGTCACTTTTCCTCCACTGTGTACTTGACAAGTGTGTTCTCGGTAAGGACGGCACAAAGTCCGTTCTACTGAATATGGGAGGACGACATCTGGAACAGAACCGTTGCGTCATGGTAACAAGTGCTGCTTGTTGCTACAGTCAAAAACATGACATGAAATAAAAATAAAAGCCTAGTTTCAGAATCACAACATTAGGAAAATGTACTTGGTCCAAAACAGAAAGATTAAAATAAGAGATAAGTCAATCTAGGAAGTAAGAATATAATCATGATAAAATAAAAATATAAAGTGACAATAACTGGAGAAGTGGCAACTGTATACAAGACAGTGTAGGTGCTGATCAGAGCGTATCCGTTCAGGAACAAACACAACACAGGGTCATGTGACTGAAACCAAGCAACTGGAGTGGGCGGTCCTAGGATCATCATTTATGAGTCCAACAGCAGAGCCCGTGATGGGGTAAGA
Organism: Nothobranchius furzeri; assembly: GCF_043380555.1. NCBI lineage: Eukaryota > Metazoa > Chordata > Actinopteri > Cyprinodontiformes > Nothobranchiidae > Nothobranchius > Nothobranchius furzeri. The sequence continues at coordinate 28,543,415 of NC_091745.1, forward strand.
AGGGCGCGCGTGTGTGTGTGTGTTGTGTGTGTGAGAGTGTGTGTGCGTGCGTGTGTGTGTGTGTGTGTGCGTGCATGTGTGTGCGTGTGTGTGTGTGTGTGTGTGTGTGTGTGTGTGTGTGTGTGTGTGTGTGTGTGTGTGTGTGTGTGTGTGTGTGTGAGTGTGAGTGTGAGTGAGTGCGTGTGTCAGCAGCCTTGATCTTAGACCTCCTCAGCAAGGGGGGTTGTTTTTCTGACTCTTGTCTGTTGCACCATACGGTCCAGTAGCATTAACTCCTATCACAGATCACAGGTAAGCAGTTGGACCCTAAATACCCCCAACCTGCCAGAGGTGAAGATGCTAACACACCCTAACAGTGCTGTGATGATAGAAGACAAACAGAGCAGAGAGGAAACGCTGATTGCAGCTGATTTCATGATGTTTTTACTGCATGTCTTCATATTGTGCAGCCCTACTAGAAATGAGTCCGCTGTTTTCCAGGTTGACCAACAGTTATATCAGTCCTCCTCAGATTAAGATGTTATTATTAAAGTAAAATTTTAACTTTCTGCTTTCACTTCCTTTTTCCTCAGAATCAGTTCAGCATGCTAAGTCTACTAGCACATGTACTTGATCATATGTATGTTTGTTTTACTAGATCAAACTGAATTGTATTATTAAAATAACTGTTAGAATACACTCAGTAGACAAACAGCTTCATGCTCCGAGCCATTCTGGTTTCGAGATCCGTTTCTCCGCCTGGTGTTTGCAGGTAAAGGAGCTCTTGACGTCATTCGGGCCTCTCAAAGCCTTCAACCTGGTGAAGGACAGCGCCACATCGCTGTCCAAAGGCTACGCTTTTTGTGAGTACGTAGACATCAGCGCCACTGACCAGGTACCGTGTTGCTCTGTATGAATGAGTCATCGGACTAGACGTTTCGGGTCTCTAGACTCTGTTTGTTCTCCAGGCGGTTGCTGGGCTCAATGGGATGCAGCTGGGAGACAAAAAGCTCATCGTTCAGAGGGCGAGTGTGGGAGCTAAAAACGCCAACCCTGTGAGTGAAATCAGCACCACAGTGAGAAAAATCAGCATTTCGCAACAATCCTCTCCGACTCTAGTTTCTGTCTGTCGGGAGAAAAGCACTTAGTTTTTTGGATGTTGAATTTGTTTTTTCTAAATGATGCAGTTTGTGTGGACTTGAATCTGAACCCTGACCCAGCTTTCACACAACGCAGCAAAACCCCAAAAACTCACAACAAACTGTAAAATAAAGGGGAAAATCTAAGGAAACATAAAAGATACAAAAATGCTGAAAGCAGATTATGAATTCCTACCAAACACTAATACCATAATAAACAAATAAAATACACTGGACTACATTAAACTAACATTTTCTTCAGTTTCCCTCAAAGTGTCTCTCATTATAAAAACGAAGCCATAAAGACTATTCTTAATCATTTAGAGTTTTCATTTAAATTTTACAGCATCAGCGTAAGTCTCATGTGTTAAGTTAGTAGCATACAACATGTGTTGGATATAGAACAGATGGTGTTTTTATTGGGAATGATCACAGGCGTATCAGTTTAATGCTTAAAATGTCTACTGCACAAGTAATAAGTAGACCTGTTATTGTTGGGGGTCCTCCTTGAACCGTCACCTTATCGTGGTGGAGGAGTTTGAGTGCCCTAATGATCCTAGGAGCTATGTTGTCTGGGGCACTTAGTGCCCCTGGTAGGGTCTCCCATGACAAATTGGTCTTAGGTGAAGGGTGAGACAAAGAACGGTTCGAAGGATCTTTCATGGCGGTTAAAACGAAGAGTCGGAGTACCCGGCCCGGAGGGTTACCGGGGTCCCACCCTGGAGCCAGGCCTGGGGTTGGGGCCCGTGAGCGAGCGCCTGGTGGCCGGGCTTTCGCCCATGGGGCCCGGCCGGGCCCAGCCCGAACCGGATACATGGGCTCGTCCAACTGTGGACCCACCACCCGCAGGAGGAACATGAAGGGTCCGGTGCAATGCGAATCGGGTGGCAGACCAAGGCGGGAGCCTTGGCGGTCCAATCCCCGGACAAGAAAACTAGTTTTTGGGACATGGAACGTCACCTCGCTGGCGGGGAAGGAGCCGGAGCTTGTGGCAGAGGTTGAGCGGTACCGGCTAGATATAGTCGGACTCACCTCGACACATTGCATTGGCTCTGGAACCCGAGACCTGGAGAGGGGTTGGACACTCTACTTTGCTGGAGTTGCTCCGGGTGAGAGGCGGAGGGCTGGGGTTGGCTTTTTGTTAGCCCTGAGACTCTCTGCCTGTGTGTTGGGGTTTACCCCGGGGGACAAGAGGGTAGCTTCCTTGCGCCTTCGGGTCGGGGAACGGGTCCTGACTGTTGTTTGTGCTTATGGGCCAAATATCAGTTCAGAGTACCCACCCTTTTTGGAGTCCCTGGGACAAGTGCTAGATAGTGCTCCATCAGGGGACTCCATTGTCCTGCTGGGGGACTTCAATGCTCACGTGGGCAATGACAGCTTGACCTGGAGGGGTGTGATTGGGAGGAACGGCCCACCTACTCTGAACTCGAGTGGTGTTTTGTTATTGGACTTCTGTGCAAGCCGCAGTTTGGCCATAACGAACACCATGTTCAAACATAAGGATGCCCACCGGTACACTTGGTACCAGGGCAGCCTAGGTCACAGGTCGATGATAGATTTTGTAGTCGTATCATCTGACCTGCGGCCGTATGTTTTGGACACCCGAGTGAAGAGAGGGGCGGAGCTGTCAACTGATCACCACCTGGTGGTGAGTTGGATCAGATGGAAAGGGAACATGCCGCGTAGACCTGGCAGACCCAAACGCATAGTGAGGGTCTGCTGGGAACGCCTGGCAGAAGAACCTGTCAAGACGGTCTTCAACTCCCACCTCCGGCAGAGCTTTGACCACGTCCCGAGAGCAGTGGGGGACATTGAGTCCGAGTGGGCCTTGTTCCACTCTGCGATTGTCGAGGCGGCTGTTGCTAGCTGTGGTCGTAAGGTGGCTGGTGCCAGTCGTGGTGGCAACCCCCGTACCCGCTGGTGGACACCAGAGGTTCGGGGAGCCGTCAGGCTGAAGAAGGAGGCCTACAGGGCGTGGCTGATCTGTGGGTCTCCGGAGGCAGCAGACAGGTACCGGATAGCCAAGCGGGGTGCAGCAGTGGCAGTTGCCGAGGCAAAATCTCGGGCATGGGAGGAGTTTGGTGAGGCCATGGAGAAAGACTATCGATCGGCTCCAAAGAGGTTCTGGCAAACTGTCCGGCGCCTTAGGAGAGGAAGGCAGCAACTCGCTCACACTGTTTACAGTGGGGATGGGGAGCTGCTGACGTCAACTGAGGCTATAGTCGGACGGTGGAAGGAATACTTTGAGGAGCTCCTCAATCCCACCAATGCGCATTCCGAGGAGGAACCAGAGCTGGGAGGCCTGGGGATGGACTGTCCGATCTCGGGGGCAGAAGTTGCTGAGGTAGTCAAACAACTACACAGCGGCGGAGCCCCGGGGGCGGATGAGGTTCGTCCTGGGTATCTCAAGGCTATGGATGTTGTAGGGCTGTCATGGTTGACACGTCTCTACAACATTGCGTGGTCATCGGGGGCAGTTCCTAGGGAGTGGCAGACCGGGGTGGTGGTCCCCATCTTTAAGAAGGGTGACCTGAGGGTGTGTTCCAACTATAGGGGGATCACACTCCTCAGCCTCCCTGGAAAGGTCTACGCCAAGGTACTGGAGAGGAGGGTCCGATCGATAGTTGAATCTCAGATAGAGGAGGAGCAATGTGGTTTTCGTCCTGGCCGTGGAACTGTGGACCAGCTCTATACCCTTGCAAGGGTGATGGAGGGGGCATGGGAGTTTGCCCAACCAATCCACGTGTGCTTTGTGGATTTGGAGAAGGCTTATGACCGTGTCCCCAGGGGCACCCTGTGGGGGACGCTCCAGGAGTATGGGGTGGGTGGCTTTCTGTTAAGGGCCATTCAGTCCCTTTACCAGAGGAGCGTGAGTTTGGTCCGCATAGCCGGTAGTAAGTCGGACCTGTTCCCAGTGAGGGTTGGACTCCGCCAGGGCTGCCCTTTGTCACCGGTTCTGTTCATCACTTTTATGGACAGAATTTCTAGACGCAGCCGTGGTGTGGAGTGTGTCGAGTTTGGTGGCAGGAGAATCTCGTCTTTGCTTTTTGCGGATGATGTGGTCCTCCTAGCTTCATCCAGCTCTGACCTTCAGCTCTTGCTGGGTAGGTTCGCGGCCGAATGTGAAGCGGCTGGGATGAGGATCAGCAGCTCCAAATCTGAGACCATGGTTCTCGACCGGAAAAGGGTGGCTTGCCACCTCCGGGTTGGGGGAGAGGTCCTACCTCAAGTGGAGGAGTTTAAGTATCTCGGGGTCTTGTTCACGAGTGAGGGTAGGAGGGATCGGGAGATCGACAGGCGGATTGGTTCGGCGTCTGCAGTGATGCGGACGCTGAGCCGATCTGTCGTGGGGAAGAGGGAGCTGAGCCAGAAGGCCAGGCTCTCGATTTACCGGTCGATCTACGTCCCAATCCTCACCTATGGTCATGAGCTTTGGGTAATGACCGAAAGAACGAGATCGCGGATACAAGCGGCCGAAATGAGTTTCCTCTGTAGGGTGGCCGGGCTCAGCCTTAGAGATAGGGTGAGGAGCTCGGACATTCGGGAGGGACTCGGAGTAGAACCGCTGCTCCTCCGGATCGAAAGGAGCCAGTTGAGGTGGTTTGGGCATCTGGTCAGGATGCCTCCTGGACGCCTCCCCGGGGAGGTGTTTCGGGCATGTCCTGCCGGCAGAAGGCCCCCGGGTCGACCCAGGACACGTTGGAGAGGTTACATCTCCAATCTGGTCCGGGAACGCCTTGGGGTCCTGCCGGAGGAGCTGGTGGACAAGGCCGGGGAGAGGACGGCCTGGAGCTCCCTAGTTGGGATGCTGCCCCCGCGACCCGGACCCGGATAAGCGGAGGAAGACGAAGACGAAGACGAAGGAATGATTAGAAACATCTGGACGTAAACCTCTCAGATTTGCTGTTTTGTTGACGTTCTTATTTGGTGGATTATTTGCAGACTTCTATCATAGAGACCCCGGTCACCCTCCAGGTTCCCGGGCTTCAGCGACTGCAGAACACCAGCATGCCCACAGAGGTGCTCTGCCTCCTCAACATGGTGATGCCGGAGGAGCTGGTGGATGATGAGGACTACGAGGAGATCCTAGAGGACATCCGCGAGGAGTGCTGCAAATATGGCAACGTTCGCTCTATGGAGATCCCCCGCCCCGTGGACGGCGTGGAGGTCCCAGGATGCGGAAAGGTGCATTAGAGCAGGTTGAGGTCGCTGGAGCTAATCCGTCAGAGCAGTCTGGGCCTTTTGGGGTGTGTTTATGTGGACGGGAGACATGAAGCTTTTCAGAACCACCTGTGTGTGCTGGGTATTTCAGCGTTTCTCAGCTTGTTGTGAATGAAGAATAGAAGAATGAAACTTTATTGCCCACCATAGTGTACATTTTCCTAGATTGTTATACGTGGAGAAAATCAGTTCTGAAGTGGTTTAGCTGAAGGCTAGAAGAAGTTTGTGAGATGATCAGATGTGTTGGAGCTCTGCAGACCTGGTTCTACAGAGTTCTGATGTTGTTCTCTGCACCTGACGCTAGTTTTTCTTTGCAGATCTTTGTGGAGTACATCTCTGCTGCAGACTGTCAGAAAGCCATGCAGGCTCTCACCGGCCGCAAGTTTGCCAACCGCGTGGTGGTGACCAAATACTACGACCCCGACATGTACCACAGACACGAGTTTTGATCTGAATCTTGTGTCATTTAGAGACTAAACTTGGAGATTATTCTGACAGACCGGACTGCCATGTGAGTCGTGCCGAGAACTCCCAGCAGAACTCTACCTAGAACTCCTGCAGGAAGCCTAAGATTTGCTGAATGTTTTACCTAAACTGAGCCTGTCTGACTCCTCAGCTGAAAAAGCTCTGCATGAAATATAAAACACAACTGGTAAATGTTTAGATTTCCTTCCTGAGCACAAATATTTATTTTTAGTAGTTTGTTTTTAGATTTGATAAGCCACGATGCAGTTACCTGGAAATACTTATTTGTATTTTCCCAAATAAATATTTCCTGCTACATGAGTCCCATATTGAACAGACTGAAGCTGTTGGACAGTGGATGTTTTACAGCCTCAAAAGAAAATGTTGTACATAAAGATATTATTGCCATTTAATTGGGAATACATGGTTGAAACTGGTTTTAATAACAAATGAAATAGTTTGTGTGTAAATCAGCCACATCTGATGGTTGGGATGCTGACCGTTTGTTTATCTCCTGAACCTTTCTGAGGCCAGTCTACCTTCAGTTGGTCCCGAGTCTGCTCCGCTGGCTGTTGTTGCTGTGGAGCGTTTTTAAAATGGAAGTATCTGTGAAGCAGCCTTGATGGGAGCCGGTTTACTTCTCTAAAGTCTAAGGAAACATTTTGTGTATCGTCTCCTGCAGGAGGACAAACTGCTGATTAGGATTTTATAAAAGACACGTTTGTTGCTGCATCCTCGTCATGTAAATGAGGTTTTAAGTGTGTGTAGGATAGGTGATGTTTGAATTATAAACTCTTATAATGAAGTCATGTTGGGTGTGTGTGGGTGTGTGTGTGTGTACATTATGTATATGTGAAGTGATAAAACAAATTTTACACCTAAATCCTTCAAAGCATCCAGCAAACTATCTCCAATGTTTTGAAAGCACACACAGATCTTTGTCCCCATTCAAATTAAATGTTTGATTTTATCAAATGAGTCTTAAAACAAGCTTTCTGCTGGGTTTCGTAAAGCCGAAAGCCTAAAAAACATCTATATGTTCCAAATAAAGTCTTAAAACTACACTTATTTACCGCTTCTACGTGCCCGTAGGGTGTGTTTCTTCCATCATCTTCTTAAATCTATTGATAAATGCTGCTGACATTCATTGTTCTGTCTGGTTTTCTTTACACTAACACAACTACAAGGCCTGATGTGTTTTTGCAATGAGTCGTGTCATTTTATTCATCTAGGTCCTAAATTTGATTCACAGTGGTCGTAGAAAACCTTACATTTTCTTCCTAAACCCACTAAGTCACTGTTAGCACAGTGCTAACATCTAGTCTTTCATCTGCTGTGGTGGAACTCAGGTGTTCCTGTGCTGCCAGTCTGCAAACTTCTAAACTCTTTTTTTGTTTAAAATTTGAAATCTGAGTTTTTTAATATTAAAAATGAGGCGACTTGAAGGAAGCCTTGTGACAAATATGCTTTCTCTTCTCGTGTTTCGATTGTCATGTCACTGAGATTCTTTTAGCATTTTGCTAATTCACATATTTTGCTGGAAATTATATAAAAAACTACAAAAATCTACATTTATGTAATTAAAACTGGATTAAAGTTCAGCTGTTTAACCCTAGCACAATTATTACCAACTGGAAAAAGCTAAATATGTGTAGAATGTGTTCATCTGTCAGATAAATGAGCCACCATCACCTGATGTGTGTGTGTGTGTGTGTGGGGGGGGGGGGGGGGTAAATGGTCAGCTGTTTCAATGTAACCAAAATTGACTTTTAACTGGGTTTTTACCAATTTTAGCATTACCAACAACTTGCTTTTTTTTTATCTACGACTCCTTTTGTCCCGTCATGACGGCTCCTACCTAACACGATCATGTTTGTCCGTTGTAATGGATGTTAAAGAGAATTACATTTTAATTAATGACCAGAGATATTAATGATCCATATCTAGTATGGACCCCATCTCTGGACACTGGGCTATTTAAATCAGAAGAGTGGAAATTTAATACACTTTGCATGAACTGAGAGACAAGAGAAGAGAGAGACCTCAGAACTTTTAAGCTAAATGTATTATCTAAATGATTTTAAACAGTTTAACAGGACTAACTCTCTAGTGATGGATGCTGATGGAATGAATGTGAGGTGGAGTGTGTGTTGGTGCGATGTCAGCTCAGAACCTCCGTTCTGGAGAAGCGAGTCTGAGTGGGAGATGATGTTTTGCTCCTAACTGATCAACGTTTGAACCTTGGTCAGAAAACAACATGAGACGCTATCTGTGCCGTTCTACATTACCCGTCAGCGAGACCTCCGTCTTAGATCAGGCTGCCAGGTTCACGACCTTCCAATGGTCCTGGAGCCGATAAAACAGCGTCCTCAGCACGACAAACCAGCCTTTGGATAGTCTCCAGGTAAAAAGCGGCAGGTGTTTCACAGCGTCAAAGGGGCCCCCCTTTGGGTCAGCGAGTTCAGCTTTTATTCTGAAGGAAACGTTGTATTGTTGATAACGACAGGATTTCCCAACAGCAACGACATCCACAAACAGTCAGAACTGCTCAAATGGGATTTTATTCGTCTTTTTAACATATTAAAGAGCCCGTGTCAGTTGCTGCTTTTAAGCAGTTTTCAGCTTAAAAGTAGAAAGTACAGATGGCCGGTCCGTACTCCACTTAGCAATGATGAACTTCAGGGGATCTTGGGAGCTGGCTGAATACTGAACTCAAAATGGCGTTGTTCTGACTTATTAATCTTGATGTTTACGATTCTGGACGAATCACAGCTGACAGATTAAATAAACACCACAGAGACTCTGCCACGCTTCAGAGTGAAGGTTCTGATTGGATTTGCGACCGGAATGTGTCATGATTATTTATCTTTTGTGTATCAGCTGGCTAGTGGCTAGAATACGTTATTTCGTTATTAAACATTAATCATAACATTGTGATTTCACAGATCGGTCACATGGTTATTGTTGACTAACAGTTGTTTTGATTAGCTTTATTAAAGTAGAGTTCTTTGATTAATTAAAAGAAAAGAGTTCATTCTTCGTTCTTCTGTCTTCACTGCTGGAACGTAAACATTAGAAGTGAATGCATGACCTTGAGGCTGTTTCATGCACACTGACACTGAGTCAAACAGAACAGCTGTTAGAGGGGAGAAATGGTTCCTTCATCACGTTACACCGTGGACAATGTTTGCTGGGTACCAACATTCACTGTGGGTCCTCAGGTAAGACCGCTGATGAGAAAAAAACAAAAATGTCCACCTCAGAAGTCAATCGGTAAAGCAAGGTCAGACACAGGAAATCAATTTATTATAGTTATTATTAAATGTAATAACTACATTTTATTTTACAGTGTAGATGAGATGTACACTGACGGTCATTAAACGTCCAAATGAGACGAGCTGAAAGACGTGATCACGTCCAGAAAAGACGTCTGTTCAACTTTCATTTTGGAACTATTTTTCAACCATGACGGGACGTGTCGGCCCAACATCTTTTAAACGTTGATTAAACGTCCGGATGTTTGCTGGAACTGACACGGGCTCTTTAATATGTTAAAAAGGCGAATAAAATCCCATTTGAGCAGTTCTGACTGTTTGTGGATGTCGTTGGTGCCTGTGTGAAGGATAACTTTACTCACAGTGGGGTGTTGTTGAATGATGTCCAAGATCTGATCCGTGATGTCTGACACTGTTGCTCTGGGAAAACAGAGTCCAGGCCCCTTCCATTGGCACATTCCTGATTATGGAATCACCGATAATCAGAGAGGTGGCTGCCTGTTCAGGCTGAAGCTGTGCAGGGGATCCCTTGCTGTCCAAGACCGGCTGGGTGGTGAAAGCCTCCCCAAGGCTACCATGTGAGTCTTCAGCTGCTTTTTAAAGGAGACCACTGAGTCCACTGATCTTAGGCTCAGGGGGAGAGAGTTCCAGAGTCTGGGGGCCACAGCAGCAAATGATCTGTCACCTTTGACCTTTAGCCTGGTGCTGCACAACCAATAGGCTTTGACCACTGGACCTCAGGGACCTGCTGGGGGTGTAGGGACTAAGAAGATCACCAATGTAAGATGGTGCTTGTCCATGTAAGGCCCTATAGACCAGAACCAGGATCTTGAAATGAACCCTGAAGTTGACTGGCAGCCAGTGAAGCTGGAGGAGAAGCGGGGTGATGTGGGTGTGTTTGGAGGACTTGGTCAGAAGCCGAGCACAGGCGTTCTGAACCACCTGTAGACGGTTCAGGGAGGTTCTGCTCAGACACGTGAAAAGAGAGTTACAGTAGTCTAAGCGTGAGGAGATGAAGGTGTGGAGAACTGTCTCAAGTTCAGAGCGGGACAGAATGAGACTCAGCTTGGCAATGTTCCTGAGATGGAAGAAGGAAGAGCGAACAAGAGAGCTGACATGAGAATCCAGGGTGAGAGCTGGGTCAAAGGTCACGCTGACAGAAGGTTTGGTGTGGGAAGCAAGCTGACCAAGAGAGTCTCTGACTTTGGGAACCAGCTTGTCTGGGGCACAGATGAGGATCTCAGTCTTATCTTCATTCAGCTGTAGAAAGCTCCCACCATCCAGGTTTTGATAGAGTCTAAGCAGGTGTGTAACAGCTGCAGCTTAGACATCTCATGGGGCTTAAAGGAGATGTACAGTTGGATGTCATCTGCATAAAGATGGTAGGAGATTCCTTTGAAGGTGCTCAGGATCCGTGTTGGGAGTAATGCGGTACAAAAGTAATTAATTACTGTAACGCATTGCTTTTTGCTGTAATAGGGTAATGTAAGGCATTACAGGGAAAGAAAATGGTAATATTTACTCGGTACAATTGTCAGTAACGCGGTAATTACAATGCATTTTTAAACCCAGAATCAAGATGTGTTCCTTAAAAATTCAAATTGCAGGAAACCCGAAGAAAGATCCAGTATCTGCATATATGACGTCATTTATGGACTCAGCTTTGCGGGCAGAGAGGGCGCAGCGGTAACGGCTCATCTTCTCCAGCTGCGTCCTGCACGCGGCCGCTGTAACATTCACTAAATCGCTCCACTAAAACAAAATAATTCACCTGCGAAAGTTTTTATCAGCGCATATTCTCTGGTATTTTGTGCTTTTCTGACGTGCTTTGCCTCATCTGAGTTAATCTGTGCCCCGGTGATTTCAACTCATTACTGCTGGAGCGCCGCGCATGTGAAGATCCCTTTGGCTGATCGTTAGAAAGTAGGAAGTCTAGGAAACAGTTTTTTTCTGGAAGACGGAGAAAACATGCAGCATGCAGGAAGGTTAGAGAGAGAAAGGGCCGGAAATTATTCATATAAAACCAAGAAAAAAAAGAAAAAAGTAGGTAGATTTATCCCCAGTACACATTTTTACCAGTGAAAAGCAATAATATATAAGCATTTAATATTTATACATGTGATAGAATCAGATCACCCCAGAAGTCAGTCCCACATCCAGGGCCGTATCAAGGCATTTGGGGACCAAGGCAAATATAGGCTTGGAGCCCCCACCACCTCACTCCCTGCTCAGTTAATATAAGATGGCAGCGTGCTGAGAGTACAGATTGTTGTTGCTTTAATTTAGTAAACAATAATCTTAAAGCACTGTTATTAGGGATGAACCGGATACTCGTTTCAGACGAGTATCCGGTACGGATAAAGCATTTTTGACGAGTACGAGCATGAACCGAGTAAAACTCGTCAATATCCGTAATCGTTCAGAAGGAAAATCCTCATTGGGTAACTGACTGTCTTCACGCTCTGTGATTGGCCGGTCAAATAGAGCGCCCGCCCCTCCCTACACACAAAACTCAGTCAGCAGCAGCCGGGAGCTCAGTCCGGCACATGCATCCACGCACACACACACACACAGACAGACAGGAACGGATCTCTCTGTGCTTGCTTCACTGCAGCAGTCCCTAGGTTTTTTTCAGCTCGCCTCGTTTTCAGTTTAATATTTAAAGTTACTTTTTTTGTAACGTACGTGGTGCATTGGCAAAACAGAGTGACGTGCTGCGTTAGTAGCTGCCTGCCTCCGCTCCGGTCGGGGTTTTTTTTTTTCACTCTCTCCCCCTCTCCCTCTCCCCCTCTATCTCTCCCCCTCTCACTCTTTCTCTCTCCCTCTCTTTTTCTCTCTGTCCTTTTTTCCTCTCTTATACAATGAGTGATACTGAGGGTACTTCTACTTCAGCTGAGACTGAACCAGGCAGCACCCACCTTGTCCCCACTGAGACCAATATTGCATCTGGTGATGGACGTCCTCCTCCACCAAAAAACAGAAGGACCTCTGCAGTATGGGATTCTTTCACTGTTTGTAAAAATGATCCCTCCAAAGCCATGTGTAAGCTTTGCAAGTCCAAAATAAGCAGAGGTAGAGATCCAAAACATTACAATACAACATCTCTACATAACCATCTGTTACATCATCATTGCTTGAGAAAGCCCACTGTATCAGTCACCTCCTCCTCCACCTCTCCTGGCAGCATTCCTTCTCAGGACACTGGTGACCAGCTGGGTGCTGCCAAGGGCTCACCATCTTCCACTTCTTCACCACCAATACTCACTGCATTTGCAGCAAAGCAGCCATTCTCTGCAAACCATCCCCGGTCAAAAAGAATTACGGAGATGATTGGTAAAATGACCTGCACTGATCTTGAGCCTTTCTCTGTGGTGGAGAGGAGAGGTTTCAAGTCTCTTGTTGCCTTTTTAGAGCCCAAATATCAGCTTCCGTCAAGGCACTGTTAAGGGTCTGACCTCATGAGGAAATTACTATGCAGTGATTTTCTCCAAAATGACTGTGCTTAAATTGCTCTGAAAAGCAAATAACCCCATCAGCGCCAAGAAACTTCATTTCCCATGATGCTTTGCACACGGAAGCATTGGGTGATGTCACCGCCTAGTATCAGAAACACGTTCTGCGCATGTGCGGGAAGCCGTGGAGCTTTTCCCGCGAACTAAGACCATAAATCTTCAGCAGAGACAAAGAAACCTCGTTCTTTTGCCCAGGATACCTGGCGGTAAGGACACGCTTGTCGAACGCTCCGACAACTTGAGCACGCGGAAGCTCTAAGTGCCCAAGTTGAGCCACGCAACCGCTGGAAACCACTCCACCATCATCGGGACCTGACTGGGAACGAGCGGAGCTCCATTCAGCTCTCAGAGACGCTGTAAGTTGTCAAACTCAGCACAAAAGAAACTTCGTTCTCTTTGTGTCCAGCCCGTGGAGAAACACTCGTGGAGCCAAACAACGGAGAAAGCATCAAACCGACGGATGACGCTGAAAACTGCGGAGAAAAACGGAGAACCGTCAAATCATAACAGCGGGGGACGCTTCGCTCTTCTGGTGATCAGAAAACTCATTTTTCTCTCTCCTTTTCTTCTCCCGTTTCCTCTATAGTCCAGAATAAGCAATAAAACCGCACTATTGCTTAAAAAGTAGCTTCGTGTTTTCCTCTTTCGCTCCCAAAACACGTCCTTCGGGTCATTTTGAATAAATAAACTGCTTATTGATCATTGTTTGGTATCTTTAAATGTTTTCTGCTTGGCCACGTGGTTAAACTAAAATATATTATTCGTGATTAATCTTTTGTGTTGTTTCATGATCCTTTGAAATGTTTTGAGTGATTTAAGGTTAAGTTACTACTGATTCTAAGTGCCTTGGAAGTTAAAGTGCATGTTGCCACCCACACTTTAGCCAGACAAAGGGGTCAGCCATCTTGCATACAGACTCCATTTTAGAAACACACACACATACATACACACAAAACACCTTGAACATTATTTTGAATATACATCCTTTTATTATATCACATGGTTATTATTCATTTATGCCACTGTTTATTCATTTGACAAATTGTTAATTAAACGTTATAAAATTCAGATTTTCGTCTCCAGTAGCTTTGTTGTGTCGAAGAGAAGTCTCTGCTCCAAGGATTCTACGAACTTCAAGAAAGACTGATAAGAGTTTTGGATTCAATTTTTCCCCGGTTAAAGGGGAATGGTGCCCCATATATCTAAGAATATCTTAATTAATTAATAAATCAGTAAATATTCCCATATTTACAGAATTTATTGAAGAATCCAAAAGTAAGTTAAAGCTTACAAATTGTTCGCCCCTAATAACCCCAACAGCACAATTTTAGTAGAACTGTAGTGCCTGAGTTGTATGAGGCAATGAGAGGGGAGCTGGTCCAGTCACTCAAAGCAGCTGATGGAGGTGTCATCAACCTCACTACTGATCTCTGGACGAGCAACCACAATGCCCATGCATACCTCTGTATGACTGGGCACTGGTGTGAACATGTGGGGGAATCAGCAGCGCAGAGGAAAGCAGCGCTGCTAAATGTTGGAGTGTTGGACATTGAGCACACAGCAAACAACATTCTGTGCTGCCTAAAAGAAAAGATGAGAGAGTGGGAAGAGTCTGTTGGACAGCCTGTTAGAGTGAAGTTTGTCATGTCAGATAATGCAGCCAACATGGTGAAGGCTTTGAGTGAATTTGGGCACATCCGTTGCATGTCGCATACGCTTCACTTGGTTGTGATCAAGGCACTGGAGCAGGACAGGATTGTGACATCCCTTCTGTCTAAAGCCAGGAGCATCTCTGGCTATATTCATCGCTCAAGCAAAGCCAACAACAGACTACATGAGCTGCAAACACAGTTGAGCCTCCCTCAGCACACTCTCATAACAGATATAAAAACAAGGTGGAACTATACATTCTACATGCTCCAGCGGCTGGTGGAGCAACGCAGGGCTGTTCAGATTATGACACAGGAGTCTAACATGGGCAGAGCTCCAACAGTCATCTACCCAAATGAGTGGGGGTTGCATCAGACATGCTCACTCTTCTGAGTCCTTTTGAGGAGGTCACACAGGCGCTCTCAAAGCATAGTGCCTCCATCTCTGAGGTCATCCCCCTACTCCATGGCTTGTGCTCCATCATCAGATCACTGCATTTGGGGGCTGGTGAGGAATCTGAGGATGTCTCTGATGATTGCATGGCTGGTGATGATGATCAGGATGTCACAGAGGGGCAGGACCAGGATGGTGCAGCTGAGTCCGGGGAAACGTTGGGAGAGCAGCAAGAAAACTTGCAGCCAATCTGAGCAAAGAACTACAATGGCGTTTCGAACCCATCTTTGCAAACACAACGCTTCTGCACGCCACTCTCCTTGACCCCAGATATAAGGCCAGCTGTTTCCCAAACAGTGTTGTAAGGTTATGAAGTTCATTATTTTCAGCTCCACACAGCTGCCCCTGTACACAGTAACACCCGTGTTGAAAACGCCAAGGTCGGGTGTTCCTCAGACTGTTTACATTCCAGGAGAAGAGTCCGAAGGAGAAGAAGAACACTTTTACTTAATCAAAGTACTTTATTTGTGATTAAAAAAATTAAGCAAAACATATGTTGATCAATAATAATCAAGTGAATGATCTGTGGAATAAAGATGTCATGATTTATGTGTTTAATGAAAACAGGACTATTGCACAGACAGACTGATCCTCATCTCCATAGAAACGCATGACACATTGTTCCAACCAATCAGAGCTTTCGGCTGCCGCAGGAGAATCTGGCTTGTTGACTTAAAGTATCCAATCCGCTTTACTAAAACTTATCAACAATTCAGAGATATAAAACAAGGCAACGCCATTTTAAGCTCAGTTCCATTTTGACTTCAGTTCTATTCACCGTCATCCTAAAGAAAAGCACAGCCTGGCCAGATGTGTTTTCTTCTTTAAACTAAGAACTGTGAAGTTGGAGATTTTCGTCGTTTAACAACCAGACGACATCCTTTCAAAATAAGAGCACCTGCTGACGCTGCCGATTGGTACCGGGGTCGACCCTTCAGACGGGCTTTGACGTGCTGCGACCGCTGCTTCGACAGCTCCAGTACACATCCGAGGTTCTTGGACCTGGCATTTCCTGATCTACCTGGGAGGCCCCCCACTGGGTACGTACACGGCAAAATAGCAGCTCATGTCATCACTTTATAAGCCTCGTGATATCTAGTCATAACAAAGACGACCAGATTCAATGACATCTGAACCAACCACACACACACGCACCAACACAACATCCAAATCCATTTTCATCCATCACAGAGTTAGTCCTGGTAGATTGTTAAGAGAAATACTGTTACAGTGTTGATGTGGATGCACTGAAGAGGACATTATTCCATAGGCTGGAACTCTTTGACACTGTGGCTGCACCTGCGAGAATAACAGAAGAGACACCTGCCACCAGCAGCACTTCAGTCCTGTCCTTCCTGCATAAAAAGAAATCGGCTACTCCAATGAGGACACATTTGCCAACAGGTGATGTGGAGGCCTACCTGGCAGATGGGGACATCAGCCTTGCTGATGACCCAGTGAAATACTGGTCAGGCAAGCTGCAGTTCTGGCCCAAATTGACACACTTTGCACTACAGCATCTCCGTTGTCCACCTACCAGTGTCCAGTCTGAGCGTGTTTTTAGCACGACTGGAAATGTGGTCAGTCCACAGCGAGCAAACCTAGATCCTAGCCATGTGGAACAACTGGTCTTCATTAAAGTAAATGAAGATTTGAAATACAACACAGAACTATTTGGTCAGTAGAACAACCTCTCCCTCCCTCTCTATCACTCTCTCTCATACACACCTTAGTCAACATTGTTTTGTTTAACTTTGTGTGGAAAACTGCCAAGAATGTTAGAAAATAATCTGTTTAATCAAAGAAAAAAAAAGAAAAAAAGAAGTTGTGTCTGGTTCTAGTGTTTCATATTTCCTAGTTCCTAGTTCAGATGTATTGCATGCACTTAATTATATTAATGTTCTAGTTTCATTGAAAAACTTGTTCTGTAACAGTTCCTTAACTATTGTGATCAAAAATAATTAATCTCAACTCTGAGGCTGCTCTGTAAATAGTTTTCAAATAAACAATGCACAATGTCATTTCTGATCAAACCATATCAATTTCAGACTTACAATAATGTATTGATGTAAACCACACCCACTTCCGGTTAAACCACACCCACTTCCGGGTTAGGCCACGCCTACTCCGAGTACAGATACAGATACAGATAGTGGTGTACTCGCTCATCCCTAACTGTTATTATATCTGACTGTTTTAACAGCAATCCTAGCTCAGACACCACATCACCTTCCACATATATGTCATGAGCTCACTGAGCGTCACATGACCAGATTCATATTGAAGTTGTTTTGGTGAAAGTAACTTAAAGTAATGCAAAAGTAGTGTAATGCCTTACATTTTAAAATCAGTAATATTGTAATGTAATGAATTACTTTAAAATAAGGTGTAGGAGAAACTGGCTTGTCTCAGCCATATTGTAGCGTTGTGGTTTTATGCTCTTTTATGAAAGAGGAACCATGCTACGTATTAATTCGGAATATTAATTTTTAATAAATCAATAACCAAATTTTATATTGTTAAGAAGACTCAAAGGTTGTTTTCATCGATAAACTGACGATAATATCTGTGTGTCTGTGTTTCAGTTCAATGAGGAAACCAGTTTGACAATTAAAAGTTTTAATTCTTCAAATTAAACTAATGATTCTGAAAATGACAAACATGGGAATAACAATCAACATTGGCAACTTGTGGGACAATCTTTAACAGTTGATATGATCAAATAGACCTTGTGGTGAATTTATGAAGATTGAGAATGTTGTGATATGAATGCGTGTGTGAGTCTGATTTTGCTTCAGGAAGAACAGGTGTCTGAGTGAAGTGATGGTTTGGATAAACTTAGGTCTTATCAGAGAACTGCATCAAACGCTAAACACCGTGCTCTGTCTCACCGAACTCTTGTGGACCCTCTTTCGGATCCGGGCCGTGGAGGATGTTGGTGGTTCATCCAGATGACACCAGCGGCTGACAGGGGAGACGTAGGTGTCGAACGGAACCGGTCCAGAGTTGCCCTCGGTACACGTGGATGGTAGAGCGTTTTGTCGATGCGCTTTCTTAAGTTAATTCACTCAGAAATCAAAAGACTCGGTAATGAGTCTGCGTTAGAAGTTGCGATTCAGCTATTCTGCCTGGCTTGGCAGGAACAGCGTGAGAGGGGGGGGGGGGGGGGGGACGAGCCAACTGGCTCCCCCCTTTTAGCGTTTACTCAGGTCCTCTCTCTTTTGTTGTCAAGCACGAACTGAAATCATAAGACTGAAACTTACCAAAAGCCTTTCTCCTCTCAAAGCAAAATGTGTGCGTCAGCAAATGTGTTTTGGAGTTAACTGTGAGCAGATGTGCGTGGGCGTGTTTGGGTGTGTGAAGAAGCAGGAGTGTGAAGGTCGTTACCAAACATTCTCAACATTAACATTTAATTAGGAATGGATTAATTAAATCTCTTATAATTACCCAAAGCATAATAGTCATTCATTTGATTAAAACACATTTATAATGAGCAAATTGATTATTAAACTTTTAACATTCAAAACAAGAAAAGGAAGTTTAAACTTTATGTTTTGACTTGTTCTGGGTACAACTCATGTTATGATTCGCCCCTTTTTGTGCTTGTGTTTAACTTTTTCTCTGTTGTTTTTGTTCAGGTCAGCTGCAGCTCCTCTCAGGAATCCTCCCCTTCCCTGTGAGCCTCCTGGAGTGCTGCAGCTGAACCACATCATCTTGATTGCCCTCACCCTATTTCAGGCCACTGCTGCCAGTCATCAGTGTGGAGTTGTCTTTGCTGAGTTGTACATGTATGGATTGAGTTTGGTTTTGGTTTTTGGTTCCCACAGTCAGTGGAGGAAGTTTTGTTTATTAAATCTTTTTGAACTCTGGATAAAGGATCTTTATTCCTGCAAATGGGTTACTGCAGAGGCAAACCGTGACATTACAACTCCACCAAGATGTCTGACCCAGCAGGAAGAACCCAGAGACAAGACCCTTCCTTACCTGCCTCTGGTGAGGGTGCTGCAGGAGAAGCCAGCCTTCCTGTTCTGACCCAGGAGCTCCGCAGCTGCATGTCAGGGTTGCAGCAGTTGCATGGACGTGTAGCCAGACTGGAGCAAGCGCCTGCTCCCCCTCGACAGGTTCGTTTGGGTCGTCCTGAAACTTTTTCTGGTACCGCAGAGGATTGTCGACCATTCCTCACCTCCTGCCGGCTCCATTTTGACTTTAATCCAAGCGAATTCCCCTCGGAGCAGAGCAAGGTGGCTTTTGCCTTGAGTTTCCTGACGGGCAGAGCCAAGAGGTGGGGGCTGGCTGAGTGGGATCGTGGAGCGGAGGTGGTTCGTTCCTTCCGGGCCTTTTCCACTCAACTCCTCGTGGTGTTTGATCCCTCAACACCGCACCGCGCGGCTGCTTCTGAGCTGCTCCGGCTCAAACAAGGAGACGACAGCGTGGCGTCCTATGCAGTACAGTTCCGGACGCTGGCGGCAAGCTCCCGCTGGCCTGATGATGCACTGGTCGACGTCTTCCTTCAGGGGCTCTCCAGCGAGCTCAAGGACGAGCTAGCCGCGAGGGAGGTTCCTGAGGAGCTGGAGGATCTTATCGATCTGGCTGTACGCATCGATCGGCGGAGGATGGAGCGCCTTCATGATGAGCTCCGCCCACTGACTTCTTCACCTCGTCCTCACCCGATTTCTGTGAGTGTTTCTCACCTGGGCAGTGACGCCCCGCCCTCGGAGCCCATGCAGCTAGCGGGTCGGGTGTCATCCTTTTCTCCGCCCTCACGACCGCCCACCAGTGTGCGGTTGACATATGGGACGAAACACGGTGAATATGACACCCTTATTGACTCCGGCTCTGATGGGGATCTGATGTCCCAGGCAGTGGTAAGCGAACTTTTGATTCCAGTCGAGGAGGTGTTTCCTGCATTGTCCATCCATGCTGTAAACGGTTCCCTTATCCACAAGGTGACTGCACGCACTGTTCCTGTCACTGTGACGGTCTCTGGGAACCACACAGAGCAGATGTGTTTTTTTGTGGTTGACTCTTTAGTGCCTCCTGTGATCCTGGGTTACCCCTGGCTAAGCAAACACTGTCCCCATATTGACTGGGTTTCTGGCCGCGTGTTGACGTGGAGTCCTTTTTGTTTATTGAACTGTTTGTCTGCTGCTCCTGTTCGCCCTGTTTCTAGCCTGCCTCCCTTGGAACCACCTGACATCAGTAATGTTCCCCCCGAATATACAGACTTGGCTGCGGTGTTCAGTAAGGTTCGTGCTAAGAACCTGCCCCCTCACCGTCCTTACGACTGTGCTGTGGACCTCCTTCCTGGTGCTCAACCTCCTAAAGGCCGTCTCTATCCTCTGTCCATCCCTGAGACAACAGCCATGGAGGAATACATTCAGGAGGGCTTACAGGCAGGCATTATTCGGCCATCCTCATCACCTGCGGGGGCAGGGTTTTTCTTTGTGGGCAAGAAGGATGGGGGTTTACGGCCGTGTATTGACTACAGGGGTCTGAATAGCGTCACGGTTCGTAACACTTACCCCCTGCCTCTCTTGCAGTCTGCCTTTGACCAGATTAGAGGGGCTCGGGTGTTCACTAAGCTGGATCTACGGAACGCTTATCATCTGGTGCACATACGGGAGGGGGATGAGTGGAAAACTGCCTTCAACACCCCGTGCGGCCATTTTGAATACCTGGTGATGCCTTTTGGACTGACAAACGCACCAGCTGTGTTTCAGTGTTTTATTAATGATGTGTTGAAGGACATGATTAACAGATTTGTGTACGTCTATCTGGATGACATTTTAATTTTCTCCCCAGACCGTAAAACACATGTGCAGCACGTCAGGGCCGTTCTGCAGCGCCTACTTGAGAACCAGCTTTTCTGTAAGGCTGAAAAGTGTGAGTTTCACACCACCAAGACTAAGTTCTTGGGGCATGTGATCACGCCTGGAGAGGTACAGATGGACAGTGACAAGGTCAAAGCGGTTCTCGAGTGGCCTACACCTACTGGTCGGAAGCAGCTTCAACGCTTCCTGGGGTTCGCCAACTTCTACAGGCGCTTCATCAGAGGTTTCAGTGGCGTGGCTGCACCCCTCCACAGACTCACCTCGGCTAAGGTACGTTTTGTCTGGGACACTGCTGCCGACATGGCCTTTGCCGAGCTCAAAAGACGGTTCTCTGCGGCCCCTATCCTGACCCAGCCTGACACCTCCAAGCAATTCATTGTGGAGGTTGATGCGTCTGAGTCAGGGGTGGGTGCTGTGCTGTCACAGAGAGCGTCTGATAATAAAGTACATCCCTGCGCGTATTTCTCCTGCAAGCTCACTCCTGCAGAGAGAAATTACGACATAGGGAACAGAGAGTTGCTAGCTGTTAAGCTAGCACTCGAAGAATGGCGCCACTGGTTGGAGGGTGCTGAGCAGCCGTTTTTGGTGTGGACCGACCATAAGAACTTGGAGTATGTACGGACTGCCAAGCGCCTTAACCCCCGCCAAGCACGGTGGGCTCTGTTTTTTGACAGGTTTAACTTCAACCTCTCCTTCCGTCCGGGCAGTAAGAACATTAAACCTGATGCCCTGTCCCGCCAGTACCAGCAGGAAGGTGAGGCTTTGGAGTCAGAGTCCACGTTCATCGTGCCGCCCAACTTGGTCCTTGGGGTCTCTCGTTGGTCCTTGGAGCGCAGAATCAATGCTGCAGTCCGAGACCCCACTACCATTCCGTCTGGATGCCCCCCGCACTGTTTGTTTGTTCCCCCAGGTTTTCGCCCGGCGGTGTTGAAATGGGGGCATTCATCACGCCTGGCCTGCCATCCTGGGGTAACCAGGACTGCCTTCCTGGTAGCGCAGCGGTTCTGGTGGCCTACGGTGTCGTCTGACGTTCGAGCTTTTGTCTCCTCTTGCCCAGTGTGTGCCAGCGTCAAGTCACCCAGAACTCCTCCGGCTGGACTCCTGCAACCTCTACCTGTTCCCTCCAGACCTTGGTCCCACATTGCAATGGACTTCATCACTGGACTACCCAACTCTAAGGGTAAGACTGTGATCCTGACTGTAGTGGACAGGTTTTCAAAGATGGTGCATGCTATACCCCTGCAGAGATTGCCATCGGCTCAGCAACTGGCGGAGGTGGTGGTGCGGCATGTTTTTCGGCTGCACGGACTTCCGGAGAACATCACCTCGGATCGAGGACCCCAGTTTGTTGCAGCTTTTTGGAAGGAGTTCTGCAGACTCCTTGGAATAACGGTCAGTCTGAGCTCTGGTTTCCACCCTCAGACAAATGGTCAAGTAGAGCGCTTTAACCAGGATCTGGAGACCACCCTGCGTGCTATGTGCCTGAAGAACCCCCAGACTTGGTCCTCTCAACTCCCCTGGGCTGAGTATTCGCACAACACCCTGGTTAATTCTACTGGCTACTCCCCCTTCCAGGCTGCCTACGGGTACCAACCACCTCTCTTCCCCCATCAGGAGAGGTCGGCTTCCACCTCCGGTCCTGCAGCATTCGTGAGGCGCTGCCGTCGTACATGGACTGAGTACCGTTCCCGACTGGTTCGGAACCAGGAACGGTTCACCTCCGTGGCTAACCGCCGGAGGTCTGCTGCTCCGGAGTACAAGGTGGGTGACAGGGTTTGGCTCTCTTCGGCTGATCTGCCACTGAAGGGGGGTGCCAGGAAGATGCAGCCCCGATTCATCGGACCCTTCCCCATCACCAAGGTCATCAACCCAGTAGCCGTCAGGTTGGAGCTCCCTCGGGCACTGAGAGTCCACCCTGTGTTCCATGTGAGCAAGCTGAAGCCTGAGAGACTCTGTCCCCTGCAGACGCCACCTGCGGTCCCTCCAGCTCCCCGCATTGTGGATGGCGGACCTGTCTACAGCGTGAATAAGCTCTTGGCCTCGAGGAGAGTGGGCAGGGGCGTCCAATACCTCGTGGACTGGGTGGGTTATGGCCCGGCGGACAGGCAATGGGTCCCAGAACGCCACATCCTCAGCCGTGATCTGATCGATCAGTTTCACCGGGAACACCCCACCCAGCCGAGACGTCCGTCTGGGAGCCGGACTTTGTGAGGGGGGTTATGTTATGATTCGCCCCTTTTTGTGCTTGTGTTTAACTTTTTCTCTGTTGTTTTTGTTCAGGTCAGCTGCAGCTCCTCTCAGGAATCCTCCCCTTCCCTGTGAGCCTCCTGGAGTGCTGCAGCTGAACCACATCATCTTGATTGCCCCTCACCCTATTTCAGGCCACTGCTGCCAGTCATCAGTGTGGAGTTGTCTTTGCTGAGTTGTACATGTATGGATTGAGTTTGGTTTTGGTTTTTGGTTCCCACAGTCAGTGGAGGAAGTTTTGTTTATTAAATCTTTTTGAACTCTGGATAAAGGATCTTTATTCCTGCAAATGGGTTACTGCAGAGGCAAACCGTGACAACTCATGGAAACACGTCTTCTGGACGCTGCAGGTGGCTGATGTTATGGCTTCTTCCAGACTCTCGCAGACTTCATGTCTGCAAAGGTCCCAATCTGTGTGTTAAAGTTCTGAGCGACCCAGTCGGGTCAAACACCAGCTTTGTGACAGAAAACCCATATTTCCTCACGTTACAAGTAATAAATAATGCATTACAGTTTTGAAGTAACTTGCCCAACACTGCTCAGGATGTGCTGAAGAGGGAGCAGATAGAGGAGGAAGAGTAGAGGCCCCAGCACAGAACCTTGTGGGACACCATGGGTAAGGGAGGTGGTGGAGGACCTAAACTTGGAGACGGTCACAGAAAAGGAGCGCTCAGAGAGATAAGAGGAGAACCACTCCAGAGCAGATCCTGATAGGCCTACCCAGTCTTTAGCCTCTCCAGTAGCAGGTGATGGTCAACAGTGTCAAAGGCTGCAGTCAGGTCCAGCAGGACCAGAACAGAACAGTCCCCTACATCACTGTGAGTCAGAATGTCCTTAGAGACCCTAAGAAGAGCTGTTTCAGTAGAATGAGCTCTACGAAAACCTGACTGGAAGCTATCATAGATGTTATGTTCATCAAGAGCAAGAGGAGGAGGACGGTTCATCACCAGGCTGACAGGTAGGAGGAAGAGGAGAATTAAATCTAAAAAGAAGATTTAGACATTCAGATATTCATGTTTACCTCATCGGAGGACTGAGACAGGGTCCG
Source organism: Nothobranchius furzeri (assembly GCF_043380555.1). Classification (NCBI taxonomy): domain Eukaryota; kingdom Metazoa; phylum Chordata; class Actinopteri; order Cyprinodontiformes; family Nothobranchiidae; genus Nothobranchius; species Nothobranchius furzeri. The sequence continues at coordinate 28,567,235 of NC_091745.1, forward strand.
GTATGGTAGAGAGGATCTAGAGGAGGACTTGACAGTAGGAACAGGAGGAGATGTGGAAGAGGAAGTGTGGAGGGGAGAAAACTCCTCACTGAGGGTGGACTCCTGTGGGAAACACGGAGACAAGGACTGAATGTTTTTCTCATAAAATTGTCAATTAATAGTGGTTCGGTCCACCTTATCACTTCTCAGCAGGAAGCACATTTAATCAATTTCATGGGACAAACAGGGCCTCAAACAAATCTCCATGAAAACAAACATGAAGTAAGAAATTTATTTATAATGCCCAATTCCAAACCATTCCTTTAAGATCCCTTCACAATAAAAGAACTGTTTTTGTTTCTTAGTTAAACCATTCAGTCAAATCTACTGGTTAGACTTTAGGTTTCAATCAGAACCAAGTGGGACTTTCAGGGCCTCTGTGGGCTCAGTGGTGCTATTTTGGGTGAACATGGAGGAGTCCCAGAGGAGGAAAATGATCCTCGACCTTCAGTGAACCAGGAGAAAGAGACAAAAGATGCAGAGCAGCGAGATGGACTCTCAGACGGTTCTCTGAGGTCCAAACACAAAGTAACTGTCTTACTGACCAGCTCTGGTCAATGTGGAGCCCCGATCTTTGCCTGTTAGACCCACCGGCTGCCTACAGAGAGCCTGCTGGATTTATATTTCCTCACTCTGATGTAGGAACATCTGAGTGTCACCCTGAAGACACAAAGAACCAGAGACACTTACTGTTTTATTATCGCTGTTTTATTGGTGACATTCTACCTCTTACACCTAGCTGAACACTAGCTGAACACCAGCTGAACACCAGCTGAACACTAGCTGAACACTAGCTGAACAGGTAAGACAAGATGAGTTCTGATGGAGACAAAAAGCCCAGAAGTAAACTCGAAAACACAACAATTAAGAAACAGCCATTTCAAATGGGTTGGAAGAACCTGATCCAACCCATCAGCAGCTACATGTTCTGTCATTTGGGTTTCAGAGTTCCCTTCAAAAACTATTTTACAGCGTTTTGGTTCCCATTCATTTGGTTCTTTTTATAATACAGGACCTGAATAACTGGTTCCAGTTGAGGCAAATGTTTACTTCTGAAGCTGCTCATAATGTAATGTGAAGAATCACTACTGGTCCAAATGGATCAGAAGTTAAATAAGAACCCATTTAAATTTAAACAGCAATTTACAAACAGCAGCTCAGTCTCACCCCAGATCTAACACAAAAACAGGAACCACTGTGAAGGTCATCTGGACAGGTTTGGGTGTGCTTTAGAATAAGATGAAAGAAACATTGATCCGTCTCCAGACATGCATCCAGGTGTTTCCAGGTGTGCTTACCTTCCTTGTCTGGCCTTCTGTTCCTCCTCATGTAGACAGGTGAGCTGTCGGAGGATGGGCAGGATTTATATGGTGAGCTGTTTGGTGTCACCAAAGCCTCATGACATGTTGCATTGGTCAGCTGTTTGTACCGACCCTTTGGTGGAGCAGCCAATGAAAGGCCTCCATCCTCTGGAGAGTGTCGTACCTGAAAAAGTATAATAAAGGAGAAAGAAGTGTTATTTTAACATTTTACTTTAAACCCTAAAATGTTAATTGCTTTTCGATTGGCCTCACCAGCGATGCATCAAAGGAGAAGGCAGGGCTTCGGGAGGACTCCAGCAAATCAGGAGAGGGGGAGGAGCCTCTCATGGTCAGGTGTAAAGGTGAGCGGGTAGACTGAACTGGATTGTCCTGGTATTAAAAGCAGAGTTTGCTGAACAAGAAACGTGCCAGTTATGGGACAAGTGTTCCCTTCTTGTCTAAGCCGTCGTCACCCTCCGTGGAGCTCACGCTGTCACGGTAACGTGACCGTGAAGGGCGGTGCCTCTGTGTTTTGATGGACAGCTGAGCTCTACCTTTCTGGATGGTGTTGTCCAGCAGCTAAGGAACCCAGCAAGTTGCATCGAGTCACTGACTGGTGTCAGACTACAGCAATCCTCATACTAAGCAAGCATGCAGCGACAGTGGAGAGGAAAACTACATTTTAACAGGAAGAAACCTCCAGAGAATCCTGGCTCAGTATAAGCAGCCATCCTCCACGACTCACTGGGGATGGAGAAGACAGAGCACACACACACACACACACACACACACACACACACACACACACACACACACACACACACACACACACACACACACACACACACACACGCACAAACACGCACACACACACACACACACACACACACACACACACACACACACACACACACACACACACACACACACACACACACACACACACAGCCAGTTTAAGGAGCAAAATTGTAAAAGTATAATGTAAACTGGTAATAAGACAAGTCTAAACTGCAAACTGAAATATAAAGTGAACATAATATAAATGTAAACAGTCGCGTGTTGAGGTATTAGGGTTAGCTAGCTTAATATAAAGGTGCTGTAGTGCACTGATTGTCCAGCAGAATCACCATTAGTGTGACCTCCTAGCAGCAACATTCAGTTCAGTGATGGCTGTTGTATGAAAGCTGGTGGTGTGTTATTACTGCCCTGTATCACTTACCAGATGGAAGAAGTCTGAAGAGCTGGTTAGCAGGGTGGGTTGAGTTTTTTAGGGTGTTTTGTGGTTTTTTGAAGGCAGCGAGAAGTGAAGATGTCATCCAGGGAAGACAGGTGTGTGTTTGTTACTTTCTCTGCAGTTTTGGTTACTTCCTGCAGGGCAGAGTTGCTGCTGTACCACACCAGGATGCTGTTGGTGAGGACACTCTCTCAAAAGAAAAGATAACCATCTTACAAGATATTAAAATAATGAGAAGCTAAAGAAAATAATAAAAGTCGAAGAAGGAAGTTTTATTCATCTATAAAAATATCTATAAAATATTAAAATGATTGAAAAATGTTGGAAATATAAATCATTTTTAATTCTAGCAGTTTATTCTTCCCTGCCTCAAAACAGCATTTATGTTCCACAAACATTAAATCCTGTGTCGATGCAGGTTTTGCTTTACCGCTTCACGTTGTCAATGAGAGCAGAAGGCTCTTGTTACAGAACTCTGGTGGGGGTTATTCCCTGTAGGGCCCTGCTGCTTATGCTGACAGAGACTAAAGCTGTTTCATAGAAGCTGGTCAGTTTACACTTGATCCTGATTTAACTCACCTGCATGACCAGAAATGAAGACAATAAAATCATAAACTTTTAATTTTGAAACTTTTTATTAAATGTGGTGGAGCAAAAGTAAAACATAGGCCTCAAGAAAGTACAAATATAGAAAAACTGTATTTGAGTACAGTAACAAAGTACTTTTTCTTTGTTGCATTCCATCACTGATAACAACAGACTTTTCCCAAAGCTCAGGAACAGAATAAGTGTCAACAGAGAGCTGGAAAAGCTGATATGGAGATGGCGCGAGTCTGAGCTATTCAAGTCAAACAGCATCACGTAGCTTATTATTTGTGTGAAATGGATAAACTCTGTTGCTGAAGTCTGGGTCAAGTCAAACAGTTGCTGTTCTTAGCTAGTCTTCTTCAGACTTTTACTTCTTCATTTTTGTTCTGTTGGTTGTTTTATGGTGTTGTGTGGTTGCGATTGTAAACTTTAAAGTGACAAAACATTGTCTAAATGAAGAATCTAGGTTTTAAAACATAGCTATGTATTCGCTAAAGGTAACATAACAAATGTATACTGATATTATAGTCTACCAACTGTAAGTCCTCCGTGTGTATATGTTTATTGTGGACTTGAGGTTTCCAATGAAATAATAAGTGCCTTAATGCCTAGAAAGATAAGTACAAGATACCTCAGGTGTGGAGAGGCTCTGGAGAAGGTCTTTTGTACAATATAATGTAGGTGTTTATTTTATTTGATGTTTGATTTTTGTTTGCTCTTTTTGTATGGAAGTCCATTCTTGCCACTCGGATAAAAATAATAACAATGATGATCTCATAATTATTATTATTTATCTGAGTGGCGGGAATGGGCTTCCATATTTTTGCATCGCTTGTGTACAAAATAAATATTTATAATAGAAACAAAAAATTAATTCTCCCTTGGTGATCTGTAGATGCTCCACCAGAGGGCAGTATGCACGTTCAGCATTTTATAGCCTACTGACAGCAGCCATCAAAACAAATACTAGAAATGATAAATGAGCCGCACTTGCATAGCGCCTGTCTGAGTCAGTGAACTCCAAAGCGCTTTACACTTCAGCATGTACTACTACTACTACTACTACTACTACTACTACTACTACTACTACTACTACTAATAATAATAATAATAATAATAATAACAATAATAATAATAATAATAATAATAATTTGTCATGTGGTCAGTTGAATTGTTTTCCTTTGTTTAATAAACAACAACTGTATCACAGTTATGCTTCTTATCTGAGATACCGCCAAATAATTTTGTTTTTCCAGCACCAACAAAAATGCAGAAATTTTGGCAAACAGGATCTAGTTGGTTTTATTTTGGAGGTCCAGACCGGAAATGAACGGTTGGTATAAATAGTCAGAGCACGGCTCGTGACGACAGTCGCTGGGGCTCTCTGCGCTTGACAGTTGCACCTGGAGGAGAATGCCGAGTAGCGGCGGGAGCACCGGCGGTGTTCAGAGACTTCCCACCGCTAAGGAGACGGGTTCTGGTTCTGACGGAAACATGTCGGGGGAGAAGGCTGTCGAAACTTCCTGCAACAAGTTCCAACCGAACATCTTCAATAAAACCAAATGTCAGAACTGCTTCAAGTCCCGGGAGGTGCATCTGCTGTCCGACGGAGACATGGAGCAGGTCGGTGACAATTTAACGGGTCGGAGCAGCAGGTACCCGTGAGTCCGGGTCATTCGGTGAAATGATGTTTATTTTCCCAAGTCTGACGCAGTTATTAACCTGTATCTCACCAGCTGTCTGCCATAATCAACCCGCGTTTTAGCCTCAATCTCCTGGTAAAATAACAGAATTTATTTAAAAAACGTGTAAAATAATCTAAGTAAGTTTGAGTGAAAAAAGCTAAACTTTTCTTAAAGTTGGGATTTGTTTCTAGACCTTACACAGTTTTTCATCATCTCCATGGTGTATCTGGTGTTCATTTAAATAAAATACTATCAAGGTTAAATAACAACACAGTAAGTTAGAGATGCACTAATTCTGGTTCTGAGAGCCGATATTTAAGATTTTTTTCTCTGACTTGCTGAATGAACTATGATTAAAATAATTTAGAAAAAAATCCTGAATAAATGGAAATCATGACTCTGGAAGTACAAATTTCCAGACGGTATCTTGGTTTGGTGTCACTAGTAAGATTCTGAGCCTGCCTGGTAAGGTCTATTCAAGGTTCTGGAGAGGAGGGTCCCTCGGTTTGTCAAACCTCGGATTCAGGAGGAGAAATGTGGTTTTCATCCTGGCTGTGGAACACTGGACCAGCTCTAGACCCTTAGGGGGTCCTGGAGGGTGCGTGGTAGTTTACCCAACCAGTCTTTGTGTTTTGTGGATTTGGAGAAGGCGTTTGACCGCGTCCCTCGGGGGGCCCTGTGGGGGGTACTTTGGGAGTATGAGGTACCAGCCCTTTGAAACGGGCTGTTAGGTCCTTGTATGACCGGTGTCAGAGCGTGGTCCACATTGCCGGGAGTAAGTCGGGCTTGTTTCCAGTGAGAGTTGGACTCTGCCAAGGCTGCCCTTTGTCACATATTCTGTTCAGGATTTCTAGGTGCAGCCAAGGTGTGGAGGGCATCCATTTTGGTGGTCTGAGGATCAGGTCTCTGCTTTTTGCAGATGATGTGGTCCTGTTGGCTTCATCAGACAGTGGTCTTCAGCTTTCACTGGAGCGGTTTGCAGCTTAGTGTGAAGCAGCTGGGATGAGAATCGGCTCCTCTAAATCCAAGACCATGGTCTTGAGTCGGAAATAGGTAGAATGCCTTCTCTGGGTCAGGGATGAGGTCCTGCTTCAAGTATCTCGGGGTCATGTTCACGAGTGAGGGAAAACTGGAGCGTGAGATCGATAGGCGGATTGGTGCTGCATCTGCAGTGATGCGGGCGTTGTACCGGTCTGTCGTGGTGAAGAGAGAGCTGAGTCAGAATGCTGTCGATGATTGGTTGGACGTACAACTTATGGAAGTTACATTTCCATGTTCATAAAAGTTATGTTAGCACGTTGACACAGAAGGTTTTGATTGGTCCTGACAGTTGTAGTCCTTGAGGCTGTAATCCTGTAGTAAAAAAAATATTGTGTGGGGAAAACAAGTGAAAGGAAATGTAAAAGCACAAATATCAACTGAAAACCAAGACCCTGAGCTCTGATTTTGATGAGATAGGGCAACATTTAAAAGAACTTTATTGAACAAATAAGTATAAACATTTTAAATAAACAGATTTATTTATATGAGCTAACAAAATAAACCGAAAAATTCCACTTATAAAAACATGAAGGGCTGCTAATTATATGTGAACTATTTTAAAGAATAAGAACTATTGTACTTTCTGGCACAGTCAGATATCGGTTTGATGTAGTTTCACATTCTTAAAAAAAACAGACAATATATTGTTTTATTAACTAATTACAGTTATAAGGACATTATTTAATGTTATTTATTTATATTTATATACATAATATGCAATATTTAATAACAAAACTGCTAAACTCTTTCCAAAACCTATGTGAAAGAGCAGAGTCAAAAAAGAGATGCAGTATATTTTGGCCAAGCTGTGTTTGACATCACTGGAAGGTGCAGGATCCCGAGCAGATCCAGAAACCACAGCGCCAGAAAACTAGCGTCAGCGTTGCGTTCTCTCCCTGGAGTTAACTGAAGGACCATCAAAGTCTGAGGAGTTTTGCCGAGGTTGCATGCTTTCTGCTCCACAGCTAACAACATTTACCGTAATGTTTTTTTAAACCAGTGACCGTTACAGTGATATGGTGTAAACCTACCCTGAAATGAATGCACTGCCCCCTAGTGCCAGGAAACTACACACTGCCACTTTAAAGTTGTAGCAGCATGAATAAGTCCTGTTTAGCTTATCGGCACAGTTAGACCAACGTTGACGCTTCAAACCAACCATTGAACGATAAGGACGATTTTAAGGCCGATGACATATTTTAGAAATTGGGGCCGCCGATGTTCAGTGTTGATTTGTTTTGGAATTTTTTTATATATATTTTATTTTTGTAAAAGGTTTTCTTTAAGCTTAACTGCTTAATTTAAACATTTATTAAACAACTGGCTGACAAAGTAGATCATTTATTATTGCATTAATGCCTACAAATTTCATTTGGTTTTTAAGTTTGTTGCTTGCTTGCTGCGAGCACCGTTTCAGAACTCGTGAACACATTCTGCACACGAACCACCAAGCATGTGAACATGATACGAGGGAGGAAGTTTAAGAGCGCACCGAGGTGATGAGAGCTGGACTCTGTTTCCTGAAAAAAGTCTTCGGATCAGCAGGAAACTAAGATGATGGAATAATCTGTATTGTAACTTATTTTTTATAGAAATGTATGGTTTATAAAATGTTTCTGCATTAAAAGTAAAGGCAGGTTTCACTGGTGCCAGAGGCGTTTAACTGGAACTGGTCCAAACGAGACAGCCGATCCACCAAGTCCCACAAGTCTTCATCTGAATATTTATTCAGTTTGTGTTGACTTTGCTGTTCCTTGCCCTGTGGAAAAAGATGCGTCATGTCGAGGTGATGTCATCAATCATGATGGTGTCCTGCGTGCCTCACATTGTTCTGATGTGTTAAAACACTCCGTCCCTTTGCCTGGTTCCACTGTACCCTGTAATTTCAGCTCTGTTATACTCAACCTGCAAACACTCCTCCAGTCTGACACCGCCAGCAGGGCGCACACACACACACACACACACACACACACACACACACACACACACACACACACACACACACACACACACACACACACACACACACACACACACACACTGTTAGAGCACTGCTGTGCCAGAGCACTGTGTGTTATTTTCTTTTGAGTAGTAATCTTTGGATCTGTGTATGAAAACACAGGGGAGCATTTCTCTGTTTGAGGTTTTAGTCGTCTTTACCAGTCATGTCTGGTTGTTTGTTAACTCACCAGGAAAAACTGTTCATCTGATTCAGAAGCACTTCCTCTGACCTGGAAGTCTTTTGGTTTTAGGTTTCTGTCAGAGACCCAGTTTGTTTCTGGAGTTCAGTCTAGTCCTGGTTCAGTCAGACAAATTTTAAAGCATGAGTGACAACCAAGGGGGGTCCCTAGGCTCTCAGACCTGAAGCCAATAAGGAAGTGGCAACAATTGCCGTTCCACCCTCATTCACCAGTGGCTGGCACGGTAATACCGGTACAATGTTGAGCAACGATAATGAAATATCCTGATAGGATAGAATGGGTAAAATGTGCTTGCGCAGTGCCTTTGTTCTCATACGCACATGGCGGAAAAAACATGGCGACGACGGAGGAGAAGGGCGACAGCGGCTTGTTGAATGAATTTGTTTTTAAAAAAGGTGCAAATTCAGTGGTGTAGAACTGGTTCGGTTTCCGCCCGCCAGATACCCAACAAAGCACAAGTTTTTGTAGAACATGCAGGCGGGCCGTCGTGGCGAAGGGAGGAAACCCCACAACCCTATTTCATCATTTGAAGTACAACAAAGCTGTTAAAGCACGCGAAGAGGCGTCCCCTTCAACAAATGATAAATGAGCCGCACTTGTATAGCGCCTCTCAGAGTAAGGACTCCAAAGCGCTTTACACTACAGTGTATCATTCATCCATTCACACACACATTCACACACTGGTGGCGATGAGCTACGATGTTGCCACAGCTGTCCTGGGGCGCACTGACGGAGGCGAGGCTGCCGAGCACAGGCGCCACCGGTCCCTCCGACCACCACCAGCAGGCAAGGTGGGTTAAGTGTCTTGCCCAAGGACACAACAGCAGATTTCTCTGTCCGGAGCCGGTATCGAACCTGCAACCTTCCGATTACTGGGCAACCCGCTCAACCTGTTGAGCTACTGCTGCAATAGCTACTGTACTGCTACAAATGCTACTGTAGCAAATGCTACTGCTGCCTCCAAGTGCGATGGTAAGACCAAAGAAGCTGACTCAACAATCAGCGCAGCTATAAATAGCTGCACCCCGTATGACTAAAGTAGCAAACGCTGGGGAGAACTAGCTAATGCAGTGACGCGTTGTTTAGCCATGGATATGATGCCCATCCAGAGTGTGGAAAAAGGTTTCACAAAGATGCTTAAAACATGTGATTCACGCTACAAGCTGTCCACCAAGAAATACTTCTCTAAAGTCGCTTTGCCTGCTTTATATGAAGAGGTTCGTACCGAGGTGTCAAATGCATTATCGTCTGTGGAGTTGTTTGCGTCCACCACGGACATGTGGTCAAGCCGAACATAAGACCCCTACATGAGCCTCACAATACATTACGTGGACAAAGACTGGAAGCTACAAAACAAGTGCCTTGAAACAAGTTTTTCCCCCGAGGATCATACCGGGGAAAATATAGGCAAAGGTTTAGGGTATAATGTAGTTTTGATGCACGTAAAAACTGCTACTTAAGTGAACATTTGTTGGTGGGTTCTTTGCACTAATAAAGTTGTGAGTTTGTAAAGTACTTTGCCTCGCATCAGTCATATCGACAGTTATATCGTTATCATAAATTTTCAAATATATATCTTGATAAATACTTTTGGCCCTATTGCCCTGCCCTAGCTGGCACCGTAAAAGCAGCAGTGTGAGGGTCTGCTTGTAATTTAACAGTCCCGGTCCATATTGGATCTCCACAGGCAACCAGAAGCAAGCTGCATGCTTCTGATTGGCTATACGACACATTAAACAGGCAGAACACTGGTTTGCCTCCAAAAATGAAATAAAGACAATTGAACGTGTTTGAAAGCCTGGATTTATGATTGGAGTGGCCCTGACGTCCTTCAGAGAAGACCAGAGCGCTCACAACCACCACACTCAGCAGACATGATGATAAAAATATCTTTAGAGCTGTTGAGGTAATCAGCAAATCTTCAAAGAGGTCCTTCCCCAGGTCCAAACCATTTTAGATTTACTATTTTTGAGAATAATTGGTCACTCTGGGTTTTTCATGCAGGCTGAACATGAAAATACTGGACTCACCCATTTTAACTCACGACTGGAAGGCTATTGTTGGTTTAGCGTACCGGAAACCGCAGAGAATGTCTCCGCTAGTAGAAGCTAACTATTAGCATTAGCATCTCCACCCCACTGCAGAACTCCTTCAAGCTTTTGTTATCTGTGGAGATAAAACACCAACATTTCTAAGCAAACAGTCAGTGGTAGTCATAGAGGTGCATTGCTGTTAGCCAATCAGAGGTGAAATGTCCAAATATCAGGAAATAAGACCCCAGATCCTGCCGTCTGAAGCTGCTTTTTCCTACATCCTTCAGCTGATGCACCAGAGCCTTTTTACCAACAGAGCATGACTTACGTGGCAAAAACTCCGACTGGAGACCACTAACAGATGTACAGGATTAAGAGTATGAGTGAAGGGTAAAAACAGGCATGATGATCCCGCTGTGTGAACTGGGTTTAAGGTGAACTTTTTCATGAATAAATCTTACAAATAAGTCTTTATCGACAGAGAAAGTTCCACAGTTTTTTTCTTTCACTTTTTTAAATGTGGGCATTTGTAGCATTTTTAAACTTTGTTTTATAGAAAACAAATATCGGAGGTTATTTGACTTAATGAAGACAAAAGAAAAGAATTAAACTTCTACTAATGAAATGAGTCCTACTAAAGAAAACACCAACATGTAGATATGTTCCACAGTGAGGCACCATAAAGGCTGGCTTGTTATAAGAGTTTGATCCTAAAGAAAAAGTGATGTTTTTTTTGTCTTTGGTTCGTGAACGCACCCGAGCCAGGCAGTAAAAAAGAAAAGCCCAACCTTTTCCCGATCTTCACTGTGAGTTCGTAGACCAACAATTACAGATGTTTAGTGTTCTGAGTTGTTACCTCCAGAATAACGAGTTAGCCTGACATCAACAGTTTTCTGGTAGTTAAAATTCTTTGGATTAAATTGGAATCAGCAAGAAAAACAAGTGTTGCAAGTCAGCATCAGCCCTCAAACGTGAAATCGGTGCATCCCTAATAGTTAAATAATTGTACCTGTTACAGAATAAATGTGTTCTCTTGTGTTTTAGAGTAGCCTGTAGCTGCGAGGAGTAGCTGTCACAGATTGTTGCTGGAGGTGGGACAAATCCCTGGCCAGAGTATAAAGTGGATGCATTCGCACCATGCAGTTAGCATCTCAGATGGGTTCTCCAGTACTAGAAAAATGGGTTATTATGGTGAATGATGTGATGTGGCCCGTTCCTACGGAAACAAGCATGTGAGTAAAACCAACTCTAAAGGGAACAATAACCTGATGATGCTGGCACTGCTCTTCCCTTCCAGGCCAAGCCCATCTATGCCAGCTGGTTATGTTTGGCACCTGTTGGGACAGATTTTGCCAACCCCATGCAGAGGTCCAGGGTAGGGAATGTTGAAGCTCTGAGCTCTTCTTCAGGAATGATGGCTCTGTGCTGATTCAGTTTCTTGTCCTGTTGTCAGAAGTGGCAGCGGCGCTTCTTCATCCTGTACGAACACGGCAGCCTGAGCTACGCGCTGGACGAGCTGGTAGGCTAACTCTACTCGTGTGCACATTGCTGCTGGTTGTGTTTGTGCATGTTGGGATTAAGCTGGCAGCTTTGGGCCAGATGCCATCCGCAGAACCACAGCAGATGATTTGGGCTTAGCCTGTCATGCCAGAGCAACCCCCACCCTGATCCACTCTGCTCTTTGTGATCCAATTCCGTCCGCCTTTTCATTCTACACTTATCACTATAAACTGGCTCATCTCTTACTCCTTCATGACCTCTGACCTTTGTGAGTGTGATGAAGATGCTCTGATTCTCTGGCAGCTCAGCACGTTACCTCAGGGGACGGTCAACATGAATCTCTGCACAGACATCACCGATGCAGAACCCAGAACGGGTCAGAAAAACGCTCTGTGCATCACCACGCCATCACAGGAGATCTTCATCCGCGGCGACAACAAAGAGGTCATCAACGGGTCAGTGCAGAACCAGCGGTACCTTCCAGAAGCTCTGATGAACGATCGTGATGTTTTGACTCTGTGTTCACCAGGTGGAACGAACAGCTTGCCGTTTACTTACGACCCAACAAACAGAATCAAAAGAAGAAACGTAAAGTGGAGCCTGTAGCCAATCAGGTATAAGAGAGGAGGTCTACTCACTGACCCGACCCATTAGAACATAAACTGGGTCTTATCTCAGAGGAACACGAATGTGAGAACCATCTGAACACCTTATCAGGGTGTGTGAGTGCTGCAGAATACCTGCACGGGTCTCACGTTTTTCTCAGAGTCGACCACCGTGTCGAGTCAGCAGCCATGTCGGAGTTCTGTCAGAACCAGAACTCGGAGCAAAAACACAGATTCAAGCAGGAAGTGTGAACAATCACACTTTAACACGTTAAACTGGCAACACAAACATAAACATTTAACTGAATATACTTTCACTAACGTTGTGTTTTCTACAGGATGAACTATGAATCATTCTGTTATGAAATACATAATTATGAATCTGCCCAACAAACAGAGAACAGTACTGTATTTCTGGAAGTAACCTTTGAGCTCAACATTTGAATTAGATCATTTTTATTATTGTTTTATTATTTTTAGGTGTAAAATTACTTCAAGTGAACACTAATGAAAATATATTTAGTTTATTTTTGGTCTTGGATTCTGTTTTGCTAACATATAAAAATGGTATTTTGACCAAAGAAAACACTAAACGGATATAACATGATTAATGTTCAGAAGGAGTTGTTGACAACAGCATCAATAAACCATCTGCTTATTCTCTCATGCATATTGTTTAAAAGCTGAATCTTCATTTAGATGAAAGCAAATTTGAATGCTGCGGTTTGTTTGTTTCTGTGATGACCTTTAGGAGCCCAGTCCTGCCAAGATGGCGGCCACTTGTCCCTCATCAGAGGGGGCTGTCCCGGACTCTGTCCCGTGGCAGGAAGAGCAGCATGGGGGAGATGTGACTCCGGTCTGGACTGTCTCAGGACCAGATCCGTCGGGACCCAAGTGGACCCCTGCAGGTGCAGTAAATCCTGCAGCCATTTCCTGTCCCGTCTGTCTGTCCTAACATCCTGCAGATGTTCACAGTCTCAGAGCTTTTATTTGGACCGAGTTCGGACTCTCAGCCATGGGAACCGACTGGTACAGTTTGTGTTTTGAACAGGAAATGGAGTTTCATAAACACAGGGGGAAAAATGCAAGAGGCACTCAGGAAATGACGAGTTTCTGACCTTAAGGCATCGTTAAATCCAAACAGAAGATCTGATCCATTACAGAGCCCCTAACAGGTTCGGAAAGGCTCCCTGATCAAAAAAGCTGGCACTTGCTGCTTGAGCTCTGTGCTGCGACAAGTGGAAACCAAAGCCCATGTGGCATCAGATCTGTAGCACAGTCTGGATGGGTCCAGTAAGACCAGCATGGATGCTCTCTGGAGACTAAACTGAATAGTCCGTCTTCTAGTCGCTCGCTCGCTCAGCCTCACACCCAGTTCACCTCACACTGTGTTTGTGTCTCACTCTGTCAGCACGTGTCCTGGTCCTCCTAGTCTACTAGAGTTATGCTCTGTACTAGGGTTGGCCATCGTTTGATTTTGAACGATTCCGATTCCAATTCCTCGTTTCGATTCTGGTTCCTATCGATTCCCGATTCTATGAAGACATGACATGTTTTACATGAGCCAGCTAACCACAGGTCCTAATTGATGAAATAATCTTAACTTCAACATGAATTTTAATTCTATAAACAACAACATCACCTTCATTTAGACAAAAACATGTTTTGGAGACAAAAGAAAAAGACTTGCAGCACAACCAGTGTGTTTGTTTCTGACCACAACCAAAGTCTGGAAGAAGCCTCTGGGATGAGAGGCTAAATGTCTCCAACATATCCAGAAACATCCAGCTGTTTTCAGCTAAAACTCTCAGGATGATCATGTCCAGGATGACTGAGAACTACACCTCCATGCTGCAGCAGCTTCAGTCACAACAGGGAGTGAAACTTAAACGTAGCTGCTGTCAGTAACAATCTAACATGTTTAAACATTAAAACTCAACAGAAACAGTTCAGAAATTAAAATGTTCACAACTTTGTGTGTGAATTATTATTATTATTATTATTATTATTATTATTTATTGTGGCAGAAGCTGGTGTGGTCCACCACAGAGAAGCTGCTCTAGCATGATGACTTTAATTATTCTACAGGTTATTGCTCAGCCTTCTGACGCTCACACACACACACACACACACACACACACACACACACACACACACACACACACACACACACACACACACACACACACACACACACACACACACACACGAGTGTTGGTGAGCGGCTGCGTCTGACTGCTGACGCTCCGTGTGTGTTGTTATTTCTGCAGTGAGACAAACTCACCTCACACCGTCCAGAGTTTGTTCTCTAAGCTTCTATTAAATCCACCGTGTTGACGTATTTAACACGTCTCCTCTACGCTGCAGGAGTTAACGTTTACATCACGAGTAAAAGTTCGGCAGACGCGTTTGTTTATATCCGGGCGGGGGAGGGGGGCGGTGCTGCACACACACAGCTGCTGTGATCAGCTCTGAAAAGCGTTGATCACAATTTGCAGATCACTTTTATTTTTCACGGAGATCGGCCGCGGATTCCTCTTCCGTCAGCATACTAGGAATCGAAATGAAAACGTTGGGCGATTCTGGGAAAAACTAACAGTTGGAACCGGTTCCGATCGATGCTCGATGCCCAACCCCCCTCTGTATCATCATCAACACCAGCATGCATGGATGAAAGTGACGTTTGGGTAAAGTACAAGTGACGACTCAATTAAATTGCAGTTAGTAGTTTACCCAAACCAAACGTAGGTGCCATGAGTATTTGGGCCGCATGAATACAGACACTGCTGTACAACGACTTGGAAAAGTTAGTCGTGTTCAGAGTTTGCTGCAGATGTAGCTGATGTCTCCTGCCCCCACTCAGATCAGATCACGGCATCATGCTGTGTGATCTGGTATCGGTTCCACGGTATCGGAGTACTTTTAAAACTAGGAATACAAATCCACAACGCCAGTACCCGAACACCCCTTTCACAATGTCCGTTCCTCACTGTTTACTCGCACCTGCCTGCTGCTGTTCCTGAGACCGTTCTAAGCTGGTGGTGCTCTGATCCAAGCGGCAGGAGAAGGTCCTGGTGCTGCTGGATCCACATTAGAAGACAGTTGGCTTCTTGAGGTCTTCTTATATTGGTAACAGGTTTTTTTTTGTATAAAGTTCATTTTCATGCCAAAGATGGGCCTTGTGGTACATTTTCATTAAGAAATTCTGGATTATATGATGACATCATAAAACACTGAGGCAGCAAACGTTGTTGGGTTAGTGTTTGAGTCCTTCTGTAAATGTTAGGTCATGAACATGCATCATGATGGTACAGATGAGACGCATGGGCCATCTGTCCATCACAACGCTCTGTTTAAAGTTCAGAACATCAGTTTGTAGTTGAGTGTGTTTTTCTTTGGGTTTGGCTCTTTGGTGTGTGAAGTTTCAGAAGACTTGGACCATAAGTTTAATTTTCCCACTTGAACCTTCTGAAACCTTTTTGCTTCCAGACAACATGTCCTCCTACCCGTGTCAGGCCTCCAGGAACTCTGGAACCTCGGGTGGTGCTGGCCATTTTACTACAGATGAAAACACCGGCAGTGATCAGTCGACCGACGTCCCAACATCAGCAGCAAAACCGAACCCGGACAGAAGGTTGGAACCGCTCTGAGGGAGGAGGGGCTGTGTGTGAGATTTCTCTGTCTGCTGTGTTTGGGAGCAGTCTGCTTTTTGTTTCCTCATCTGTTTGTGTGTGATCTCTGGGCAACACTAATAAGTGCATCGGTGGAGCAAAGCGGGGTAAACGTGCAAACGATTAGCTGAGAGGACATGCCACCCCCCAACAGCCGTCACACAGCCCAGCATCGGATCAAAGGCTTGAGCTCTACCCCTCCATTAGAGAGCCAACTGCTGCATTAGCTGAGGACCCCTCCACCCCCCCAGCAGCACGTAAACCATCACGTTTCGAGGATACACATCAGATCTTCACCCATGTTGCCTTTTTGGGAAACTAAAACACAAAATACTTATCTGCCCCCAAATAAGGCCAGACATTCCTGAATGCTGGTGTAATTGGATATCTGCAGCATTGTTTCTCATGACCTCAGCGCTGATGGTCTGCCTGTCTGTCGGAGAAAGGCTTCAGCTCTTCAGTTATGCTCCGTTTCAGGGCATAGGCAAAAAGATTGTGGTCAGAAATGGCTGTGGTAACCAAAGCGTGCCTCTGCAGAGCTCTTCTTCAAATGGAAGAGGACTTCTAACTAATTCAGTAACAGAACGTCCTCCAGAATTCATCAGTAACCTAAACAGATTTGCTTTCTGGCTGTCAAACCCGGTGTGTGAGCTGCAGCTCTGCTTGTACCGTCTTGGTGCTTTCTGATGAGGACTTGTGTATTCTACGAGTCGGTACATGCTGGGTCGGATAAATCCCATCAGGTTCCAACATGAAAATAAAGAGATAATTGATGATTTACAACGCTAAGAAAGACAAAAGAACACTGCTTATGAAAAATACAAATTCATCATCCAAGCACCTTTTATTTCTATTCCCTTCCCAACCTTGGCCAGTTGACCTTTGTCCTGACCTTCAGACCTTGTGGTTCACTCAAGACCAGCATGCTGGGACTTAGTGTTGCAGTATGACATAGACAGAGCTGGCAAACCCCTGAGATGAATGACCTCATAGGGATTTAAGCGAATCAGGTGAGAAAGTGCCTTCCTGCAGCTCAGTGGAGTGGAAACATAATCATTGTACCTGCATCCTGAGGTGGAGCTTCTGGTAGGAAGGTGGTGGATTCACAGACGAAGGACTCAAACTGACATTTCTCTGCTCACAAACTGGCTGTTTTCTTTCAAAACAGGTTGTCCTGATGTGTCTTTCAGAAACTGAAGTCTGATCACGTTCGTTAATAGTATCACGCCCTCTGCTTTAGATTCAGCAGCTGGTAGTGATGTCAGCACTCACCTGTGTGGGAGAGCACCAACCATGTGTTTGTTCCAGTTAACATTGCTCTTCATCACTTCTTTCTGCTTATCTGAGATATCATTGTATCAGCCGTGGTTGTTGCCATATGAGTTATACATTTGCATTACCTAGTGGGCACAACAGTCGGTCCTGTGAATAGATTTACTCTTTTATCCAAAACAGATCATAGAAAGTAAAAGCTGGGGAACGGTCCTCGTTTATTCTACATGCTGCAGCCACAGGAAGTGATTTTTTTTATCTTGTAGTTTTTCTTTTTTTGCAATATTGCCATAAACATCGTCCCAGATTTCCTTGAAAGGTCCCGATGTCATGCTGAGGCCCTCTCCTACCACGTTTCCTGCTCTTTTTGAGGGATCCTGAAGTGTTTCCAGGCTGGAAGGGATGTTTAGTTCTGGATCTCCTCCAAACAGGACAACAAACTAGAGATGTTCCAAAAGATGGCTGCCAGTCAAATTCAGCCAATAATTACCATGATCAGCTTAATTGGCTGATCTGGGGAAAAAAAAGATCCTATTCTTTTTCTGGTATGTAAATGCACTTTATAACATTTCTATTTAATTTCATTTTGTTTAATAAATTCAGCTCAGTTTTAGTTGTATAATCAGCACTATCAAAAATGTGACTTTCCTGGTCCACGAACTAAAGATCGTTATGCTCTGATTAGCAGAGGTGTGGACTTGATTCACATGACCTGGACTCGAGTCATTATTTTAATGACTTCTGACTTGACTTGATAAAATCTATAAAGATTTACGACTTTACTCGGACTTGAACACCAATGACTTGCGACTTGAATCGACTTGGCATCTGTTGACTTGATGATGACTTGAGCATATTTGATATTTTAGCACAAAAGTGGCACGACATGGACCATTTCATTTTCATCCATTTTCATCCGCTTATCTGGAGTCGGGTCGCTGGGGGAATCCCAAAGCATTCCCTGGCCAGGTGAGAGACATAGTCCCTCCACCGTGTCCTGGGT
The DNA here is from genome assembly GCF_043380555.1 of Nothobranchius furzeri. Lineage (NCBI taxonomy): Eukaryota > Metazoa > Chordata > Actinopteri > Cyprinodontiformes > Nothobranchiidae > Nothobranchius > Nothobranchius furzeri. Next base: position 28,585,408 of record NC_091745.1, read on the forward strand.
CTACCTTTAGGTCTCCTCTGGGTTGGACGTGCCTGGAAAACCTCACCAGGGAGGCGTCCAGTAGCCATCCTGACCAGATGCCCGAGCCACCTGAGCTGGCTCCTCTTGATGTGGAGGAGCAGCGGGTCTACTCCGAGCCCCTCCCGAATGACTGAGCTTCTCATCCTATCTCTAAGGGTGAGCCCAGCCACTCTTCGGAGAGAACTCATTTCGGCCGCTTGTATCCGCGATCTCGTTCTTTCGGTCACTACCCAAAGCTCATGACCATAGGTGAGGGTAGGAACATAGATCGACCGGTAAATCGAGAGCTTCGCCTTCTGACTCAGCTCTCTCTTCACCACCACAGACCGGTACAACGCCCGCATCACTGCAGACGCAGCACCAATCCACCTATCGATCTCACGCTCCAGTTTTCCCTCACTCCTGAACAAGACCCCGAGATACTTAAACTCCTCCACTTGGGGCAAGACCTCATCCCTGACCCGGAGAAGGCGTTCTACCCTTTTCTGAATCAGGACCATGGTCTCAGATTTAGAGGAGCTGATTCTCATCCCAGCTGCTTCACACTCGGCTGCGAACCGCTCCAGCGAAAGCTGAAGATCACGTTCTGATGAAGCCAACAGGACCACATCATCTGCAAAAAGCAGAGACCTGATCCTCAGGCCACCAAAACGGATGGCTTCCACACCTTGGCTGCTCCTAGAAATCCTGTCCATAAAGGTAATGAACAGAATTGGTGACAAAGGGCAGCCTTGGTGGAGTCCAACTCTCACTGGGAACGAGCCGACTTACTGCCGGCAATGCGGACCAAGCTCTGACACCAGTCATACAGGGTCCTAACAGCCCGTATCAGAGGGCCTGGTACCCCATACTCCCGGTGTACCCCCACAGGCCCCCCCGAGGGGTGCAGTCAAACGCCTTCTCCAAATCCACAAACACATGTAGACTGGTTGGGCAAATTCCCACGCACCCTCCAGGATCCCCCTAAGGGTATAGAGCTGGTCCAGTGTTCCACGGCCAGGACCAAAACCACATTGCTCCTCCTGAATCTGAGGTTTAACAACCCGACGGACCCTCCTCTCCAGAACCCCTGAATAGACCTTACCAGGAAGGCTCAGGAGTGTAATCCCCCTGTAGTTGGAACACACCCTGCGGTCCCCCTCTTTAAATAAGGGGCCCACCACCCCGGCCTGCCAGTCCAGTGGGACTGCCCCCGATGTCCACGCGATATTGCAGAGCCGCGTCAATTCAATTCAATTCAAGTTTATTTATAAAGCGCCAAATCACGACAAGAGTCGTCTCAAGGCACTTCACATAATAAACATTCCAATTCAGGCCAGTTCATTAAGCCAATCAGAAATAATGTTTCCTATATAAGGAACCCAGCAAATTGCATCAAGTCACTGACTAGTGTCAGTGACTATACAGCAATCCTCATACTAAGCAAGCATAAAGCAACAGTGGAGAGGAAAACTCCCTTTTAACAGGAAGAAACCTCCAGAGAATCCTGGCTCAGTATAAGCAGCCATCCTCCACGACTCACTGGGGATGGAGAAGACAGAGCAGGCAGACACACACACACACACACACACACACACACACACACACACACACACACACACACACACACACACACACACACACACACACACACACACACACACACACACACACACACACACACACACACACACACACACACACACACACACACACACACACACACACACACACACACACACGCGCGCAAGTAATGTGTCTATAGTTATGTTGTGATTTCTTAGTAAATATTCTATTTGGTGAGAGATAAACTTTATTGTATTTATCCTAGTGGATCTATAATTAAACGGATAAACTAGTAGTAGCACATCCAACGTCAAGGAAAGCAAAAAGTTATTATCAGGAGAGGGAGAATGTTTAAGTGGTTAGCAGCAGTGTGCTAGCCGATGGCCCCCTCCATGAGGCCACCACAGTTCAGCAGAACATCATTGTAGCTTCTTCTGGGGAGAAAATGAAGTTAACAGCTGAAATAGCAGGAAATAGTACAGTTAAAGAGCAGATAGTAGAAGAAAGTAGTAGAGTGTGAGAAGTGGTCAGTGTATCCTCCAGCAGTCTAAGCCTATAGCAGCATAACTACAGAGATAACTCTGGATAATCTATCCTATTTAGATGGAGGCATGTTGGAGGCAGGGCAAGGGAGAGCCGTCTTTACCGACTGTACACTCCACCTCCCTCTACTCCCCCACTTGTCCAGATCTAGGCTAACATCAGATTTTAACCATAGGCCCTATCAAATAAAAATGTTTTAAGCCTATTCTTAAATGTAGACAAAGTGTCTGCCTCACGGACTAAAGCTGGGAGCTGGTTCCACAGGAGAGGAGCCTGATAACTAGGGCTGCAACAAACGATTATTTGGATAATTGATTAATCGGATGGGGTCTCGACACCATTAATCGATTAATCGGATTACATAGGGACATTTTTTAAAACTACTAGGGAAACGTTATTTTTCTCCTTCCTTCACTTTATTAAACACAACATTATTAGAAAACAGTTCAAAAAACAACATGCCATCACCTAAATTGTCTTATAAGGTGTATAGACAGAGACCCTAAGCTACACCTATCTTTGACCTAAAATGCTTGGTCCAAGTTAAACAGCTTAAAGAGCAAGTCAACCCCTACCAGAGTCTAACCCCGGGTTTCCACCGGAGCCGTCAGCAGCACGTTACTGCAGCAGCACATCTTGCTCGCGTAAGCTGCTGCTTGGCCCTTCCCACGAGACGCGAAGCAGCAGGGGAGCAGCTGTCACCGACCGAGCACGAAGTCACACGAGTGTCTTTGTCAGTAAACACAACAACAAGCAGGAGAAAACTACAACATGGTTTGTGTTTTATGTTCTGTCCGTTTTATAATCGCCAATACGGACCTGAAAAACAAAGGAGACCGCTAGCTAGGTGATAACTTCTCACGGGGACGCACAGTTAGTAACTTTTTTAAAAGTAAAGCAACCGGAAGGCAGTACGTTTCTTTATTCTGAAAATCTCTGGAGCTTCTCTCCATTTCTGCGTCCGATTTCCTGTCTTTCCTTCCCCAAAAATGTCGAACTTGACCCGTTTCAGAGGCGTCGCGTGTAGGAAATAGAACCGGCGCGTAAAGGCCGCGACATGCTGCTCCTGAGACGCGGCCGACTCGCGCTGCTGACAGCTTCAGTGGTAAAGGTTCTGTTGACCATAGCGGTTCCTATCAGCAGCTATGACGTGCTGCTGCAGTAACGTGCTGCTGACGGCTCCTGTGGAAAGGCGGGGTAACTCCACTCCCACTTCATGTTTGATAAATGCAACACATGCTGTTGCCTGGCAGACCGAGGGGGCGGAGCCGCTAACAAATAAACACACACTCAGGCTCACGACAGCATTGTGACATCATAATGTACCAGTTTACATCATAGCATACTTCTTAGCCAATAGCGGTGGCAGATCTAAATTCAAATGCAGTGCAGAGTTTTTACCTGACAATGGCATAACTTTGCCAGTTTTAGGCAGAATATTTAAATTTTAACTAAGATGCACTGAAGTGCCAAATTATTGACGACATGTGTCTGCAGCACGATTAGACACTCATTTATTTAGTTTATCAGCAAAAAAAGTTTATTTGGGGTGACTTGCTCTTTAAGGGCAATTCTCATCTGTTTTGTTTGATCTCATCTGTAGACATTTATTATAACTGGGGATGTCAAACAACTAATTTTTAAATGTAATTAAACATAGGCTGTGAATTAATCAAAATTAATCACTATTTCCAAAACTGACTGAAAAAATACCAAATAAAACAAAAGTAAATGAATGCCGCCCTCCTTGCGATGATGTCCTGGGCAACTGCCATAAAGTCACATCAAGAAATGCTGCTGATCATTCCAATGATCCCAAATAGACTCACATTAGGCCACATGAAAGCAACTGAACCCAGAAATATATTAACCAGTATATAACTGCACTCTCACACAACACGCCTGCAGCGAGAGTTAGGACTCCTCCCTCCCTTTTAAAAGCGTTTTCGCTTCAGAGGACATTGTGGTTGTAAAACCACATGCTAGTAGTCTGGCCTCGGTGTGATCAACCAGTTTCTGCGGGAATGTGACGGCGGAACCGGTTCGCAGCGGCGCGAGTCCCCCCCCTCCCCCGTTTATCTAATAGCGTTGCGCTTACAATTTTATAGACTTTTTTTAACGAGCTTAGGGCATGTCCAGCCTGTGTAATAATCCGGGGCTTGGGTGAATCACTTTTGAAAAGTTTTTAACTTACCCGGACACCGAGCTCTCTCCTTCCTCGCTGATGATTCTGACAAGCTTGCGTTTAAGATGCTGCATCATCACTGTAGTACTCCCGTGCCATGCTAAGTCTGACCTACAAACGTTGCAGGTAACGAATGTCTTCGCCTGATTTAACTGAAAATGCTCTCAAACTTTAGAAGTTTTTACTTTGTTTGGGTCTCGCTGCTTCTGCCATGTTCCTCTTTCCAAACACCCGCCGGCTCTCCGGTCTGCGCGCAACGGCGGGCGGGAGGGGAGGGGGCTTTTGGAAGAGTTGTGCAACACAACGAATCGATGACGCAATTCGTTGCCAACGCTTTTAGTAATCGATTTTCATCGAATTTATCGATTCGTTGTTGCAGCCCTAATGATAACTAAAAGATCTGCCTTTAGATAATCTGGGAACCACCAGTAGACCTGCAGTCTGAGAGCGAAGTGCTCGGTTAGGAACGTATGGAACAATCAGATTACTGATGTATGATGGAGCTTGATTATTAAGAGCTTTATATGTGAGAAGAAGGATCTTAAAATCTATTCTGAATTTAACAGGTAGCCAATGTAGGGAAGCTACGACAGGAGAGATATGATCTCTCTTTTTAATTCTCATCAGAACTCTAGCTGCAGCATTTTGGACAAGCTGAAGACTTTTAACTACATTCTGTGGACTTCCTGAGAGTAATGGATTACAGTAATCCAGTCTTGATGTAATAAATGCATGAACTAGTTTTTCAGCATCACTCCTGGAAAGTATGCTTCTAATCTTAGCAATATTCCGAATGTGGAAAAAGGAAATCCTACAAACTTGTGAAACCTGGGATTTGAATGACATGTCCTGGTCAAAGATAACACCAAGGTTCCTTACTTTGTTCTCGGAGATTAATGTAATGCAATTCAGGTCAGGCGACTGGCTAAGCAATTTCCTTTTCTGGATTCCTGGTCCAAAGATGAGAACTTCCATCTTGTCTTGATTTAAAAGCAAAAAGTTTAGAGTCATCCAATTTTTTATGTCCTCAAGACAAGCCTGTAATCTACCCAACCGATTAGGTTCATCAGGGTTAATGGATAAATATAACTGAGTATCGTCAGCATAACAGTGGAAGTTTATCCCATGCTGTCTATTGATTTTACCAATTGGGAGCATATATATAGTAAAAAGAATTGGTCCAAGCACTGAACCCTGTGGTACTCCGCTAGTAACCCTGTAGTATGAAGACGATTTGTCATGTACATTTACAAAATGAAATCTGTCAGACAGGTAGGATTTAAACCAGCCTAACGCTGTTCCTTTGATCCCTACAACATGTTCAAGTCTTTCTAAAAGAACATTGTGATCAACTGTGTCAAAGGCAGCACTGAGATCTAACAAGACTAGAACAGACACAAGATTCTTATCTGAGGCCATGAGAATATGATTTGTAACTCTCACTAATGCAGTTTCAGTGCTGTGATACTCTCTAAAACCAGACTGAAATTCCTCAAACAGAGCATTAATGTTTAAATGCTCACATACTTGGATGGCCACTATTTTCTCCAGGACTTTGGATAAAAATGGAAGGTTAGATATTGGTCTATAATTCATTGGGTCATCTGGATCCAGAGAAGGCTTCTTAAAGGCACAGTCCGCAGGATGACGCAGTCAGGGTGAGGAGGAGGAGATTTTTAAATTCGAACGGCTGTTGCTCACTCCCCCGCCCTTCCTGAAAGAGTCGAAAGCCACACCTCCCAATGTGCACGCGCAGGAAAAGCAACACCAGAGCATTGCTTCTTGTAATAGAGCTGAGCTAGTGTTAGCAATGGAGTTATCTGAGGTAAGAAAGTTGTATTTAACCAGCACATTAAACACTTACTGTTTACAAAAGGCATTTTATAAAGAATATCTATAAATATATATTTTAAAATACCAGTAACAGTTGGCAATCTATAGTGTAAATAAAATTAATCCTATCAAATTGTTAGCATTTTATTACAAGTAACTAGCTTATTTTTAATTGCTTTGCCATTCAAGATGGGATGAATATATCAAAGCATATAAATAATTTATGTGGAAATCATGAATAAACACTGCATTCTGTGTAGTCCTCCTATAATCATGGTTGTTTTCATAGGGTTTCTGTTTATTGTTGGTTTAGCCCAAATTTTGACTAAATGTAAACCTGATCTGTGTCAAAATTGATTAATATGCAAGAGTACTTTTTATATTAGTATAAATTTTTTTATTCTAATACAATTTAGAGTTCAGTGATTGAGGAATCCTCAGAGGAAGAGTGTGAACCTCCTATTGCATCCTCAAGACGTGGTGCAAAAAGGAGATGCCCACCATCATCTCAAAGCCGTGGTGCATCCAGAGGCCGTGGTGTGTCCAGAGGCCGAAGAAGTGTGAGACACTCAGCTGTGGACCTTGGAGATGAAGATCTCTCTCGAGTTCGGAATCTTTGTTCCGAGCGAATAGACTTTGAACGTGTAAGCATAACTGTTGCTGTAGCATCTCTTTCCACTTTTGTAGCAACACATACAGAACCTGAACCCTCAGCAGGCTATTGACATCCTTACCATGGTGCTGGACAGACACTGGTGTTCTCTTTGATGTACTTGCCCTCTCTGGTCCACCTGGCACAACACCTCCAACACCCAATCAACCTTCATGGTGTGTATGCTCCCACTGCAGAGATATGCCAACTGATTTGGAAAAGAAATGCTGCCAACAGCCTCCCCAGACATGCATTTCAACTGTACCACACATGGAGGAGTTTATTCTGCAAAATTCCCTGACCCCAATGGTAACTACACTGGTTTTATTCCAAGACGATTGTAAATAAATGTATATATTTGATATCTTACATAAGTTTGTTTTTATATATTTTTGTTTGATGCTCTAATAAAGTGTTCTAAAGCATAACTCTGTGTTGCATTTGTAAAAATACCATAAATTTTAAAACTCCTGCACAACAACAAAAAATTATGTCTACCTCCAACATTTTACATAAATTTTTAAATTATTAGTCCTTATTTCCCCAAAATATATCTTTATTAAAAAAAATAATAATAATAACACAGGAAACAAAAATAAAGAAGGTTTTGGGTTTTCTCTTGCCTCCCCCAACACCTATGTCTGTGGCAAAGTTTTACCTGTAAATAAAAAATAAACTCAATTAGCAATGGACTATTGTGTGGAAGATGTAAGGCACATAATGTTTTATTTTACCATCACCGCAAGTCCGTAGGTGTTGTAGAAGTTCCTCTGTTGATGGTGCAGGAACTCCGGACAGCAAACCATAACGCCTTGGATCTTCAGGCCTTAGCTTGTAGCGTCGAGGAAGACCTTTCTTGCTTGTCAAACGTCGGTTAGTTGCTTCTGGTATATTACAGTCATGAACTGTATCCTCTATGTTAATTTCTTGCAGAGTCTCAAGTTGTAATGTTTTTTGTAATGCTGCTCCAGTCCTGTGAACAAAAGCTTTTTATTAACTATGTGCTATTGCAGTTTTATAGAATGTTAAACGAAAAGAATTACCTTATGTGTATATAAGGTGTGTAGTCCTCATCACCACTGTCATCAGTACCGCTGTCCATCTCGATGGTTTCGTCCTCCTCTGAAGACGAATCAACTTCTGGTTCTCTGTTTGGTGACCATGTGTCATCTGATGACTCTATCCTGAATATACACAATATAAAGTTTTTAGTATGGAAAATTAGACACATTTTATTAACATCTGAATACTTACACAGAGTTTTGAATATTGTTGAACTCTTCCTCGTCAATGTTTGCTTCAATTCCCACACAAGATAACCTAAAAAAGTAATTATTGTTTACTTTTCCTGACAAATGTGACAGCCAAATACAGATACAACCTTGTACTTACATTTGTGAAGATCCTTCTTTTTTAGTTTCACCTTGTTCCATCACCTCCTCCAAATTATCATCCCTATGAAAATAAAATACAAGCACAAGAATATGATTAGAATCAATACATATTTTGTCATTTTGAAGGTAATAGACCTCGTCTATTGGCCGTCATCATCACCCTCTCCTTATTTTTCTCACTCTACTTATTACGCAGTTCTCTGTGGATCCACTGAATTCCTTCTTTACAAATAATTTCCTGTCTCTCTCTTTACATTTTAAAAACACAATTGTGTTATTTTTTTCTCATAAACTTTGAAATGAAAATATAATTTTTTAAAATATGTTTAATTTTGTTGTTGTGAAGTGCCTCAAGAGTTTTATCTTGAGAGGCGCTATATAAAATGTAGTTTTACTATTTATTTCTATACATTTTTTATAGTCATTCATTATCCCATTTCTAGAATTTTTTCAAAATAATCCACCACTAACTTAAAACAAACAGAGGCAAAATTATAATATTCCTGGTAGGTTTTTACGCAGCTATTTACCTTTCAGATGATTCTCCATGAATGCTAGACAGAGCTGGCACTGGTGTTGGAGAAATACACAGTTGGCGCTTCAATGGTGTAGATGTTGATGCTTCATATTTGGACTGATGACTGTAAAAACAAAGCCCAAAAATTAGTGATCACAAGCTAAACAAGTCTCCCCAGCCTTCACAGATTTTTGCACGAGCTGATTATCATTCCTTTTATTTTAATATGGAGTTTTCACGTAGGTATAACCACAAACTCAGACAGTAATCTGTACACGTGGCCCACCCAGGTTAGCACAATATGTCTTTCAGTGCTAATGGAAACGTAAGGTTTCGGATAGGTTCCTGATCAATCACACCTAATTCTAACTGCTGAATCATCTCCTCAGACTTCTACAAGTGCTACATGAGCTGCTGATTACTCATTTTAATCAAACACGCAGCTCAGGCAAGTGTAAACACCTAATTCAGCTTTCAAGATGCTAACTGAACCCCGCTAACGGGGAAGTTATAAACAAGAGCTTAAAACAATATACTGATGTGGCCTATAGTTAAACGCCACACTAATCATTAGCTCCCATATAAACAAAAAACTAAAATCCCCTTTCGTTACTCAAACTTCTTCCAAATATAGCATAACTAGTTCACTAGCATCGATTCATGTCGACTTAGCATTCAAGCTAATGCTACATTAGCCAATAGGATACCAAGCATACAAAGCTTGTTTGCTCTATTACTTCTTTCAGTGAAAGAAAGATTATAAGTAAATTTATACGAAAAACAATAAATAACTTACCTGTCTAAAAGATACTTTGCCAACTCTTCATCCGTTTTCAGGCCGTGTAGATCACTAAAATCTCTCCATCGTGTGTAAAACAATCTCCAATGTAATTCTACTCGACTGTCTCAAACGTCTTACAGCCACTTTTGAAGAAGGGCTTTTAAACTTTTTAAATGTTTTTGGAGATGTGGAAGGCAGTCGAGGAATCGGTAATTTGGGGTTTTGTTGCTCCATGTTTCTGCAGTAAGCTGAGTGAGGCGCATGACACTGTTGTGCGCTGAGACCTGCTCGTGCTCGATGATTGACAGCTGCCCCCTGGTGGAAACGCAGCGCTATTGGTCAACGTGTTAGGCTTGCAGAAATATTGGCTGAGCTCTACAGGGCAGGGGAGGGACTTAGGAGAAAATTTAAATATTAAAGATTATTTACTTTTTTTGATAAAATTGGGTCAGATGGTCAAAATCAAACATTTTTAAAGTTATTCTACATTTAAATGTTGCAGACTGTGCCTTTAAGTGAAGGTTTGATTACAGCAACCTTAAAATCCTGTGGTAGATACCCATTTACTAAGGATAGATTAATTATATCTAGAATGGGGGCAGTAACCAAAGGAAATGCTTCTTCAAATAATTTGGTTGGGATTGGATCCAAAATGCAAGTTGAAGGTTTAGATGAAGCTAATATTTTTGATAACTCTGAAAGCTCAACTGGATCAAAACGGTTCAAACACAGATGAGGTTCTACAGTTACCTCTGATGCTGCCTCACTTACTGAGGAAGAAGAAATCGCATTAGGGAGAATGCTAAAGATTTTGTTTCTAATAGAATTAATTTTACTTGTTGAAGTCATTGCTGCTTAGGGCTAAGGGAATAGATGGCTCAGAGCTATGATTCTGTGTAAGTTTAGCAACTGTACTGAAAAGAACATTAGGATTATGCTTATTCTCCTCAATTAATGCTGAGAAATAAGCAGTTCTAGTTTGTCGAAGCTTATTTTTATGAAGCACAAGACTATTTTTCCAGGATAGGTAGGCCTCCTCATGGTGCGTAGAGCGCCATGTTCTCTCCAATTTCCTAGAGTTTTGTTTTAAGGCTCGTAAATGAGAATTAAACCAGGGAGCCAACTTCCTGTCCCTAATTACCTTCTTTTTTAAAGGGGCAACATCATCTAATGCCACACGTAAAGAGGAATTAACATGATGAACTAAGGCATCAATTTGTGAGGGGCTAGAACTGAAAATATTGCCCTCTGCTACGTTCCTCTGAGATGCTGAGGACAGTAAAGATGGAACAGTTGATTTAAAAGATGCAACTGCGTTGTCAGATAGAGATCGACTATAGTGAAATTTACTTTCATGTCTCGAGAACTCAGTTATAAAAAACTCAAAGGTTATCAGAAAGTTGTCCGAGAGGACTGGATTATGTGGAAAGATTGTTATTTCCTCACAGTCTATGCCATAAGTCAGCACAAGGTCCAATGTATGATGGCAGGAGTGGGTGGAGCTATGTATTCTTTGAGTAAAGCCAATTGAGTCTAAGATATTACTAAAGGCTACATTGAGGCTATCATTTTCAATGTCCACATGAATATTAAAATCCCCCACTATAATGACCTTATCAGTATTTAGCACCAAATCAGATAAAAAATCAGAGATCTGATCCAAAAACTCAGAGTAAGGGCCTGGTGGACGATATAAAACTACAAACAAGAGTGGTTTTACAGTTTTGCAATCTGGATTAGGAAAACTAAGAATAAGATGTTCAAACGAACTGTAGCTATTAATCTGTAAGGGACTGATTAATAAGTCAGAATGAAAAATGGTTGCTACTCCTCCTCCTCGCCCTGTACTTCGAGCAATATGATGATTTAAATAATTTGAAGGAGTCGACTCGTTTAAGCTAACATAGTCCTCTTGCTGCAGCCAGGATTCTGTGAGAGAGAGCAAAGAGATCTGATTATCACAAATCAACTCATTAACTAACAAAGTCTTAGAAAAATGGATCTAATGTTCAACAACCCACATTTAATTTTTCTAGTTTTCTGCTCAGTTGAATTTGTTCTAATATTTATGAGATTTCCATGATTTGCTTTATTAAGCCTGATATTTAATCTGTGTGATTTTGGCCGTGGGCAGGACACTGTCTCTATGGGGTAGTGGGTGGGTAACAGTACAGAAGCTGCAGAGGGGTGGGTTAAACTACGACTCTGCTTCCTGGTCTAGACCCTGGGTTGTCATGGAGGACTAATAAAACTGGCCATGTTCCTAGAAAGAAGAGCTGCTCCATCCAAAGAGGGATGGATGCCGTCTCTCCGCATCAGACCAGGTTTTCCCCAAAAAGTTTTCCAATTATCAATGTAGCCCACGTTGTTTTCAGGACACCACCTAGACAGCCAGCGGTTGAAGGACAGCATGCGGCGAAACATGTCGTCACTGGTCTGATCAGGCAGGGGGCCAGAGAAAATTACGGAGTCCGACATTGTTTTGGCAAACTTACACACCGAAGCAACATTAATTTTAGTGACCTCCGATTGGCGTAACCGGGTGTCGTTACCGCCAGCGTGAATAACAATCTTACTGTATTTACGCTTATCCTTAGCCAGCAGTTTCAGGTAAGATATAATGTTGCCCGCTCTGGCCCCAGGTAAACATTTAACTATGGTTGCTGGAGTCTCTAATGCCACGTTTCTGTAGCCTAGTGAACTAGACCAAATTCTTGCTTTGCAAAGTTTATTCTAGGCGTGCTCCATTGGAACCTCCGCAGCTCCTACCAGGACTCTGGCTAGCCAATCACAGCTCTCTAGAGGGGTTTCAAACACATAAAGAGTTGTGATTTGTCCATAATGGTGGTTCAATCATAGTGCTCTATCTGCTTAGTGAACAAATCACAGAGCTTTATCCGCTTTGTGGGCCAATCAGGGCACTCTATATGCCTGGTGGGTGGGACGATGCAACAGAGTGAAACAAGATGTCACATTCTTTGTCCAGTGGAATGCGGAGATCTTTTGAAAGACCACGGTAGAACCCGCCCCACAACCGAGAGCCGTCAATGGAGCGTGGCCAGACTAAATAATACATTTATTTGGTCTGACTTGCCAGGCTAGCGTTTCGGGACTCCAATTCCGACACCCTCGCCTCCAAAGCTACAAAAATGCTACATTTATTACACGTACCCCACTATAGATAGTGTTGGTAGCGCACTGCCCCCCCCCCCCCCCCCCCCCCCCCCCCCCCGAGGCGCCGGATGGTGGACCAGAATCTCCTCGAAGCCGTACGGAAGTCTTGCTCCATGGTCTCACCGAACTCTTCCCATGCCCGGGTTTTTGCCTTGGCGCCCTCCCGAGACGCGTTCCGCTTGGACTGCCGGTACTCGTCAGCTACCTCTGGAGTCTCACAGGCCATAAAGACCTGATAGGACTCTTTCTTCAGCTCGACAGCATCCCTAACCGCCAGTGTTCACCAGCGGGTTCGGGGGTTGCCACCACGACAGGCACAGACGACCCTGCAACCACAGCTCCGGTCGGCCGCCTCAACAATGGAGGCATGGAACAGGGTGCATTCAGACTCAATGTCCCCCGCCTCCCCCGGAACATTTTGGAAGTTCTGTCGGAGGTGGGAATTGAAGCTCCTTCTGACAGGAGACTCTGCCAAACGTTCCCAGCAAACCCTCGTGATACGTTTGGGCCTGCCTGGTCTGACCGGCATCCTCCCCCACCATCTGAGCCAACTCACCACCAGGTAGTGGTCAGTTGACAGCTCCGCCCCTCTCTTCACCCTAATGTCCAAGACATGCGGCCGCAGGTCAGATGAAACAACAACAAAGTCGATCATCGAGCTGCGGCCTAAGGCATCCTGGTGCCAAGAGCACATATGGACACCTTTATGTCTGAACATGGTGTTCATTATGGACAATCCATGACTGGCACAGAAGTCCAATAACAAAACACCACTCGAATTCAGATCAGGGGGGCTGTTCCTCCCAACCACACCTCTCCAGGTCTCACTGTCGTTGCCCACATGAGCGTTAAAGTCCCCCAACAGATCGAGGGAGTCACCGAAAGGAGCGCTTTCCAGCACCTCCTCCAAGGTCTCCAAAAAGGGTGGGTAGTCTGAACTGTAGTTTGGTGCATAAGCTCAGCCCACAGTCAGAACCAGTCCCCCCCACACATAGGCGGAGGGAGGCTACCCTCTCATTCACCGGGGTAAACCCCAACGTACAGGCACCAAGATGGGGGCAACTAATATGCCCACCCCTGCTCGGCGCCTCTCAGTGGGAGCAACTCCAGAGTGGTAGAAAGTCCAACCCCTCTCAAGGAAACTGGTTCCAGAGCCAGAGCCATGCGTTGAGGTGAGTCCGACTACATCTAGTCGGAACCTCTCAACCTCACACACCAACTCAGGCTCCTTCCCCACCAGAGAGGTGACATTCCATGTGCCAAGAGCCAGCTTCTGTAGCCGAGGATCAGACCGCCAAGGTCCCCGCCCTCGACTACCACCCGTCACACACTGTACCCAACCCCTTTGACCCCTCCCACGAGTGTTGAGCCCATGGGAAGGGGGACCCACGTTTCCTCTTCTGGCTGTGCCCGGCCGGGCTCCATGGGTGAAAGCCCGGCCACCAGGCGCTCGCCAACGTGCCCCACATCCAGGCCTGGCTCCAGAGGGGGGCCCCGGTGACCCACGTCCGGGCGAGGAAACACGGTTTCCATTTATATAATTCCTCATAAGAGGTCTTCGGGCATCCCTCATTTCGGACCTGTTTGCCATGGGTGACCCTACCAGAGGCATAAAGCCTCAGACAACTTAGCTCCTAGGATCATTGGGACACTCAAACCCCTCCACCACGGTAAGGTGGCAGCCCAGAGAGAGGGCACGACATGGACAAAAATTCTAAATTAGTCTTGGTTCTGGGTGTGATCTTGAACTGCTAAATGCAGCAGCACTTGTTTATAATCAGTTTCTGTTGCACTTTCTGCTTGTTTGAGCAAATAAATGAAGCTTTAAGAAGCTTTATTTCTGGATTTTTTTAATTATCATTGTCATTAAATTTAAGTTGGACAGATGACTCGATTATGAGTTGAAAATTCAAAGTTAAGGACTTGGACTTGACTTGGACTTCCACATCATTGACTTTGGACTCAACTTGGACTTGGTTGTCTTTGACTTGGACTTGACTCGAGACTTGACTGGAAAGACTTGTGACTTACTTGTGACTTCTGCTGATCAGTGCTTAAAAGTACCACTGTTCATGGGGAAGATTTCCCTTCCAGACATGGCAGTTTTCTCTTGATCTGACGTAAAACACATTCTGTTTAAAGGTGCATTATGTAGAAATGAAGTAAAAATGACATCCTATGGTAAAATTTGGTCACTGCAACCACTTTAAACTACTCTGGAGCTTTTTGCCTACTGTCGTCGAATTACAATTGTCTGCGCTGCAGTATTAGCTACAGGAGACACGGCAACCCCACACTAACTGATGGTAAACTGTAGTTATGTCCCTCCTTCCTTTGTTGTGATAGGAGAAAAACTGACTATCCAGCAGCCAGCTGGATATGAAACATGTTTCAGTATAACCTTCCTTCCAAAATGACTGAAAGATTACTCTTTTGGGGATTTTCTCACTGTAAAATTCTCACTATATTCTTACAAACTTCACCTTTAAGTTCTTTGGGTCAGAGCTTTGCAGGAATTGGGAATCATTCCTCAAAACTAGAACCACCTCCACTAACTCCCTTGGATGGGGAGGAGTAACGACTTTACTTTGAGCCCCTCTTGTGTCTAACAGGCAGAGGTCAGCCCAAGCTTGTTCTCTCATGACCAGAATTTTGGGACTATACAGTCTGGTTTGAACTGGAGGTTTACCGATATAGGTTTTTCTATCGCTGATACGGATAGGTAGAAGTCATGGTCAGCCCATGGCCGATATGTCCTGCAGATTGTTTTTGGGCCGACTTTCATGGTTGATATCTTGGAGTTTCCAACTTTTGTGCTAAAATGCGTGTAATAACATAAGTTAGTGCACAAAATTCTGAAGCGGAATCAGTGTTTGAACTCTGAATTTATCCAGCTGTTGAATCTTAATTTTGTGCACTGCTCAATGTTAAAATCAGATGTTCAAAACCATCATAAAAGGAAATTTCAGTTGAACATTACATTTGTTATGCAGATGTTATTCAGGAACGTAAACACGTATTTAAATTAAATGATGCAGCAGAACCAGGCTGCCCAAGGATGTGCCTGATTTTTAAATCGGCTTAACTAAGGAGGCATATCAGTCGATGCCGATATAAAAACAAATGGTTAATACCAGCCCAGTATATTGGTCTACCCTCTTATAAATGGACCAGAAGCATCTGGCTTTGAAACAGCTGAGTAATACGTTTTCCACCAAAGAGCTACAGAACCGACATTTTCACTTGTTTTCAGCCACGAATGTCCAACAGAACATCCTGTTTTACATCTAGTTTCAGTAGCATCAGCATATGTACACCTACGTTAGTCAAGTGTTGATGTTTTCCAGCCAGAATACCTCAGCAGAACAGCTGCTGGGCTTGGGGGCCACCGAGAAACCTCAGAGAGATGGAACCAGCATCTGCAGGCAGGGCAGGACGGCGGCTCGGACGGCCAAGCATGAGGTAAGAAGACCTCACATGATGAGCATTATCTAGCAGCCACGCAGGCTCGCCAACGGTCTGGTTTCACTCATACGGAGGTCAAACTGAACCAAGCACACTATTACTCTCCTTTGTTTGTGTTTGTTTTGTTGTGTAATCAAAGTGCAGTTCAACATTCAGCGAAATATGAGGTCCTTGCTGCAGCTTCAGATTCAGAAAACATCAGATCTTATTAAAAAGATCCTCACTGGATGGCTTCTGATAAAGCTCCGATCTCTGTGTGAATTCATTTTACTCATTCGGTCAGCTGTGGAAGTCAGGCACAGACCTGATTCAGTCAGTTTCTTTTTCCATTCTGATGGCATTTATTTGATGCATCATGTCATAAATTAGCATTCGTCCTGATCCTGAAACAGGTGGAGAATGGATGGAGTTGTGTCGAGGCATGCGTTTCCCCTGGTGTGTGCGGGAGTAAGGAGTTCATGAATCACTCAGCGCTCTGTTTGTGAACAAAACTGGTTTTGATGCCCTGAAGGTGTTCAGCCCGCCTGCTGGGCTCTGGTGGGCGGAGCTCCCAGCATTTTTCCAGGGATTCCTCAGAAGTCAGACGAGATTTGATGGATCAGACTCTTCAGAGACGTCAGAGTTATGACAGCTGGACCCGCTCGTCTCCGTTTACTGTTACTAGAGTCCAGCCTTTCAGCTGCACATCTGTTTGGAAGTCCCAGTCAGCGGGCTGTTGGGTCAAAGCCGGGTGATTAAAGGCATGAGTAAACTAACAAGTGTCTGTCTGCATGTGACAGACAACAAAACACAAACATGAATCATAAACAGCTGACGCAAAAAGAGGTTAAATCAGCAGAAACATTATTTCTATGCTCATAACCACCATTTACGCTCGTTTAGCTGTTTTCTGTTCAATTTAACGCTAAATTGTAAATGTTTGTGGCAAAATGCTTCCAGTGGAGCCAATCAGGTTGATCAGTTTACTTTGATAGTTCATTATTCTGTTTGTCTTCATTAATCACATTTCCTTTCAGAATGTGGATCTCTTTCTGAAATCCACCATAAAAATGTGATTTTAATCATATTAATGCAGAATTAAAGTAAAGCACGGTTTTACACATGAATTTAATATTTTTTTGAATAGATTTGTCAATAAAATATTTTTACCAGATTTACTGATCGCTGTTAGATCTAGAAGTAATAGATGAACTTTAAACAAAACTTAAATTTAAATGACCGTTTTTCTTAGAATAAATTCAATGGATCACAAGTTACGGAGGCCCAGAAGGGTCAGTGAAATCCAGAAGCAACAACACAACCGAACAAAAGCGGTACCACAATACTAGAAGCTCCAGCAGACGTGTTTGGTCACCTGGACTTCTGCATAACACAAGTTTTACTAATACCTTAATTACACCAAAATCGTTAGTGAGTGTCATTAGACTCACAACACCAGTGTAAAGGCAGGTCCATCATTTTAACATCAGATTATTCTAGTTTAAAAATCTTGTATGAAAGTTTATGTTTATATTTATATAGTGTACCCTTTTATCCAAAGCGACTTATAATTTATAACCTACAGGGCGTGTTGTGAAAGTAGCAGATGAGGTGAATTAATTCAAGGAATGAGAGGATTTTAAACTAAAGTCTGTCCCAGCAGCTGTCTTCAGCCCTAAATGTGTGTGCTTCACTCGTTTAACGAATGCATTTGCAGTGGTCTCTAGTAGGAATGAATGCCTTGCAAGTCGTACTCTGGGGGGGGGGGGGAGCTCAGGTGTGCCTGTTTCAGGAACTAGCAGAATGCCACATCAGAGGAGAGTTACAGGCGGCAGGATTTAGAGTCTTATTTCCTGATATTTGGACTTCTCACCTCAGACTGGATAACAACAATGCAACTCTACCACAGACTTGCAACATGGATGTTTTATCTCCACAAATAACACACGCCTGGAGGGGTTCTGCTGCGTGGCGGAGCTGCTAATGCTAACGTTAGCTTCTTTTAGTCATGTTCTCTGCTTTTTCCTGGACACAAAACCAACAACAGCCTTCCCCTTCGTGAGTCCAGATGGGTGAGTCCATGAATGTTAAGGGACAGTGTGACGCAGATCCTTCAGGATTTTTAAATCCCAGAGTTTCACCGTCTGGTTTCTAGCCAAAGCTAATGCAGGAGATGGGTGTAGGAGACTATTTTCATGTTCAGCTGGCATGAAGAGCTTTATGTCCCAGTCCCAGTAAACAGTTGTGTTTGAAGCTGCCTTAGTCAAATATACACAGTCGCACCAAGAGCAAATGACATTAGATCAGCATCAGCGAACACCAGAGAAGCGGCTGTTAGTGTTTCCAGAGGGTTTACCTCCTAACGCACCACACGTGATGATGTATGTGCCTTTGGGTGCGTTTGTTTTCTTAGCCAGGAGCAGGTTAAAGGAACATGCCTGGAGTTCATTCAGGAACTCCAAGATTCCCCGAACATCCTCTTCCTCTCATCCTCCTCCCCTGCTGTGGGAGTTTTCTCCACTGAACAGAACGGTCATCGGTTGTCCTGGAGGTCGAAAAGATCGGTTCCTGCTGCAGTCGGAGCACCGTGTTCCTCCAAGTGTCCTTGGATCGTTTTCAACGTTGATGCCAGAGAAGAGAACAAAGAAGGTTCTGTAGTGGCCAAACTGGTCCGTTTTCCTCCTGAAAGAGGTTGCATAAAAGTGCTGATTCTGTTGAGTTATTTAGTCTCAAATAACCAAAAAACAGACTTCTAGAAGCAATCTGAGAGAGCTGTGATCAGGAGAAAGACTCCAGCAGAAGGTTTTTCATGAATTCTTCAGACAAACGTCACCATCTTCATCAGCGATGTGAGCGGGAGTTCAGCGGGCAGGAGGAAAGCCCGTTTGGACTCCCTGTGGAGTCCTGCAGCAGGCCCAATCCTTCCAGTAACATCTCTGCCAAGTATCATGACTACAGGTTACCGTGCTCAAAGGCACGCAGGCTGACTCAGAAAACATGTAAACAAGAGCCTCAACTGCCTGAAGTTCTGAGGATTTTAATTCTGGACTCTTTACAGAACCTGCAGCGAAGCGGATGTGAGGCCCTGCTCAGTGCTCCTCCTCCGGTCCAGAGGAGATCCAGGTCTCTGGATCGGAGGACATCGGACATCGTCATGACTGTGAGTACAGCCCTGTCAGATCCACTCATCCCTTTCAAAGCCACTTATTTTTGTACTGTTCATCAGTTTTTTTTACTTTTAAAAATGTCGTTTTAGTTCTGAAAAACGCTGTGAGGTAAGAGGATGCAGAATACACCCGAGGGAAAAGCCGAAAGAGAAGATTCATTAAATAAAAAAGGAAATGATATAAAGACGATGAGTTCTAGTGGATTTCATGGCGTTTCACTGGGAAACGAATTCAGGCCCGATCACTTAAACTGCAGCAGACCTCTGAACCAACTCACAGGATCAGTAAATACCAGGATCCAAACGGGAACGACGAGAGGAAGTTGGAACTTTACAGAAATGAAGACATCCTCTAAATTCCTAACTCTTGTTTGTATTCACTGTTTTGCAGCCAGACTTATTAAACTTCAAGAAAGGCTGGATGATGAAACTAGATGAGAAAGATCAGGTAAACTCAACTGAAGTGGAGTTTTGAACCATTTCCATGATGAATAAATATAAAACACTAATAGTGTCCTTTGCTTCCATCTAGTGGAAGAAGTATTGGTTTGTTCTGTCGACGGACCGTCTCAGATTCTACAGCGATTCCGTAGCTGAGGAGGTGAAATGTCATTTATAACTGCACCAGTCACGTGTGAGTCGGTGTTTCATCGTTTTGTTTCCACCAGACCTCAGATCTGGGTGGAGAAATCGACCTAACGAAGTGTTTCAGTGTGTCTGAGTGTCAGGTCCAGAGGAACTACGGTTTTCAGATCCATGTAAGCCGTTACTCTCAGTCTGTGGACAAAAGGTCCCAGCTGCATTTAAAACAAGCTAACGTGAGTCTTGAATTAACAGACCCTGATGGGCACCTTCACGCTGTCGGCCATGACGGCAGGAATACGCAGGAACTGGATCCAGGCGTTGATGAAGAACGTGCATCCAGGCAACGCTCCGGATGTAGCCAGGTGATCCATCCGGCTCTGTTGGAGGTGTCTGAGTCAGACGTGAGGGTGGAGGACAACCACGATAAACCATGAAAGTTCCCTCATTCTTTACTGGGAGTTATTAAAACTAAGGTCATCGTAGTGATGAAATGATGGAGTCCTAGTTGTCAACTCTTGGCAGTAAAGTTAAACACACTCAGCTGCTAACATTCAGCTTCCAGTGAGAAGAAACAGAATCAATCAGAAATGTGTTCTAATGGTTTATCCCTGTTCTCAGTTTACCTGGACAGCATATTACCTGTAGCTCACCTGAGCTCATCCCCAAACCAGATGTGACTCAGGATTCTGCTTCTAAGGACATCTCCGTGGAGAAAGACCCTCACTCCAGGACTGTGACTGAAAGAAGGCATGAAGACCACTACAAGACCTTTGACTGCTCTGAGATCAGGCCCCAGAGCGACGAGACTGACCACCAGAAACCTCTGCCCCCCCTGGAGCTGGGAGACCTGGAGAGACGGAGAAGGCGGGAGGAGAGGAGGAGAAGGTACGAGAGCATGCTGGGCTTCTCTCTGGGTCACACCGAGCCTCAGCAGACCGAGGATGGTGATGTGAGAGCGCTGAGTCCACAGTTACAGCTGAGGATGGAGAAGCAGATAGAGGAGTGCTGGAGGAAGGTGGAGAGGAGCGGATTCATACCGGAGAGGAAGGTGCTGCTGAGTGTTTATACCAGAGATTGTTCTGAGGTGGAGAAGATCCACAGCTACAGGAAGACGGTGAGTGGAGACGCCAACGGATCCCAGACCAAACCCTCTAGCTTCAGGTCAGTCGACTTTAGACTCTTCAGGGATTCGGATCCGTTCCACACTAAATATAGTAGATTACAAAACACCTCACCCTAACAGCAGACTTTTACAGAAAACCAAGTCACTGTAATCTGCTCGATGGATCCGACTCGTGTAATAAAAGCAGAGTTGCTACGGGAGCCTGGAGGTCATAAGGGACATGTAGACGTGCGTTTTTGGTCACTTTCTTCAAATCGTGAAGACAACCTCATGCTTTTTATCTGTGAGTAACAGACTGGTTGTAAAGTAGTAACTTTCTACATTTAAATCTCATTTTACCGCATTTAGCTTCAAATAATGTTAAAATCTAAATGCATGAAGTTGCATTTAAATAATCTAAATAACTGGTTTTCTACATAAATAATTGGCTATTATGCAAATTCAGGCTGCCCTAAAAAAGAAGCAACTTGTGAAAATATGAGGGGGAAGGGGATCTCTGTTGGACCATCACTTGTTTCTCAGTGTTCCTGTCTGGGTTCTCCTTCGCAATGATAAATGATCCAGAGCACATATGTCAGAGTCAAGGCCCGCGGGCCAGATGCGGCCCGCGGAGCATTTTTATGTGGCCCGCGAGATAAATATCAAAAATATATTAAAACTGGCCCGCTGGCCGATTTTACCGCAAAGACTTCAACTCCCATGATGCTTTGCGGCGTCTGCGCGGAGCCGACGCGCCCCCTCCTTTGTGTTTTTTCCAGCGCCTGCTGCCGGTGTCTGCAGCTCCGCTGTCTCGGACAAACTAAACACTCCTCTCACTCAGCGCCGAGTTCACTCAGCTGTTTTCTGACGTTGAAGCCCAGAAACGGAGATTCTAGCCGCTCAGTAACGTGTTCACGACTGAAAGAGAAAGTTTTCCAACCAACGTCCAGACAGAGCCGATATAACTCCAGCGAGCAGCGACACGCTCAAACCAGCACGACTCTGTGGTTGTGTTTCCTCCCCGACACACAACAACATGGTCAAGCTGCTCAGACATGTTCAGCAGTACAAACCTATGTGAGCACCTGTTGTCATCTAATGTTGTCATTATTATGATGAAGATGAACAAAACAACAGGAGTGTCCTCCTCAGCTCAGATCAACCCCATGATGCAGGTATCTGGCTGGAACAGGTGAGCATCACAGTAAACCAGTGGAGCAAACTGAGCTTTAAATATGTTGGTTTTATGCTCTTTTTCTGCTCCAAAACATGAAAGTTAACAGGTGAGATGTTGCATTTTCATTTAAGATAAAATGATATTTTATTTTGTTGTTGACCCGTGAGAAAAGATTTAACCTACAGTAAACAGGAAGTGGAAAGGCTGCAGATAGATGAATAGAATAGAAAATCCCTTTATTGTTCCTCAGTGGGGAAAGCTAGACGTCACAGCAGCGATGACACTTATTACAGGAGAAAAACGGAGAATAAAAAATAAGAAAAATGAATAAACAAGAAAACATGAATCCTGAATAGATTTTAAAAACGCTGATTATACCACAAGTAATGAATACCACTGATGCCTTTTATTTAAAACTGACTTGCTCGTGTGTAATTTGGTTATTCCACATTCAGTGTTAATGCAGAAATATGTTTGTTTCCAAATTTAAAGGTTCAAAATTGCATTTATGTAGATAAAGAAAACGTGCAAATTTGCCGTCACTTTTTCAAAAAATATTAAGTTTGGCCCTCGACTCCGTCCCAGAGTTTCGGCCCCGTGTGAGTTTGAGTTTGACACCCCTGGTCCAGAGGATCTCTTTGTCCTGCTTTTATTTTGGTAGGTAAGCAGCTTCCTTTTTTAGCCAAATATAGATATTCTGGTTCGCGGGTTAACACCAACACCCAGAGTGTGGTGTGAATGACTCTGAGCTACTTACACATCAGATTTGAATCTGTTCCTAATGCTTGACAGGTTTACCAAACTAGAGGTGGTAACTACCTCATCAAACATCCACACCTGTCTTGTATTTTTTACATCTGGATTAGGGCAATAAATGGGAAATTTATCGTTATCAAAATTTCTGACTTATCGAGAATTTTTCCCATGTCAAAACATTTGATAATAAAAATGAAAAGGTGTGTAGGTTGGCAGCGTTCCCACTTGATACATGTGACAGCCCCATCTAGTGGACAGCTTCTGCTTCTGCGCATACCTGGCTGCAGTTATTGTCCATTTATCATTATCAAGGTGAAATCCTCAGTATATGGTGGTATTGACTTTAGTCGCCCAGCCCTAATCTGGATTAATGAAACTCACGCTGGCTTTTTTGGGTCCTTCTGATTGATCTGAATGAGTTTTCGTTGTTCTGTTGGAGGTGGAGGATCTGAAGGCGCAGCTGGCTGAGTCAGAGTGCTGCAGGCTGAAGCTGGAAACTTGGATCAGCACCGCGGGGTTCTACCAGGAACAGGTCTGAAAATATGTCTGAGAAAGATTTTTAAAGGATGTTTGTCCTGAGATTTAGAGGAGTTTGTCATTTCTTCTCAGCCGAACTTCCCAGTTTCTCCTGGAGCTCTTTTCTGCCCCGTGGACATGAATGAAGAGCATCTTAAAGACCTGAACAAGTCCTACGGCGAGTCCAGAAAGGTTTTGTTTCAGCAGCAACACGTCAGGCCACAGAAGCAAGAGCATCTTCATCTTAACTCATCCTCATCAGCAGCACAGCTGCCCAGCATCTGGCTGAAGGACGCAGAGCACAGTTTACAGCACCTGGATGGAACTTCACACAGCCAGCAGGACACGTCCCAGAAGGAAGGACCAGTTTCAGGATTACATTTTAATGGTGGCACAGCCCACCACCTGGACCGACGGGACCATCAGCTGTTCCCCGCCTCAGAAACCAACAGAGAGTTTCGACTCGTGGAGGAGACGACTCATGAGGACTCCACTTTAGGCGTCGATGCTTCTGACCCATCAGTGGTGAAGCACCTGTCCCAGGAGGTCGAGGAGCTCACAAAGCAGAACAAAGCTCTGGACCAGCAAAACCAGGAGATGATAAACCAGCTGATGGAGGCCGACCGCGAGATTGCACGGCTGAAAGCTGAACTCGGCAGCAAGCTCTCCGAGGCCCGTCTCCTCTCTGAACTAAAACTACAAGCGAAGACGATGGATGATCTGGACAAGCAGCTGAGTTTGAGGAACCAGGAGCTCCTGGATGTTCGGACACTGATCTCCTCCTCTCTGGGGACTGAGGGGCTGAAGAGCGCTGCAGAAGTTCCGGTAGAAGAAAAATGCAGGAGGAGTTCAGAGACATCAGAAGAAGGTCCACTTCAGTGTCTCCAGGCTGCAGAGACTAAGCTGATGAAGGTGGAGAAACAGCTGGAAGAGTCAACCCAGACCTGCATGCAGCTCCCGCAGCAGAACACACAACTAAACCAAACAGGAGAACTTTACCTCCAAAGAGCTTCAGAAGCTGAAGCAGACCTCAAGAGACTGAAGGAGGAGCTGAAGGAGGAGCTGGAGAAGCAGCGACTTGAAAAAGAGGAGAGGAACCGGAGAAAAACTGATGAAGAACAGATCCTGCAGGTGACCGAGGGGATGGTGACACGACTGAGAGCTTCGGAAAAGCTGCTGGAGGTCATGGACAAGTTGGATTTCATTGGGGGAGCTGCGGAGGAGCAGGAGGAGAGTCCCGATGTAGTGAGACAGCTGAGGTGGGAGGAGGAGTTTTGGAAGTTGCTGCTGAACAAACTGAAGGCTGACCCGACCCAGCTGAAGAACCCGGTTGGAGTTCTTCTCAGTGAAATAACTGAACGTTTGATGTTGGAGACACAAGTTCTACTAGAAGCTCACGAGCTGCTTCTCCAAACAGGTGAGCTGACAGGAATCCAAACACCTGAGAGCAGATCTTCAGCAGCTTTAAACGGAGTTACAGAACCAGAACCCAGTATGTTTGGATGCAAGCAGCTGGGTGAGATGGAGCATCTGAAAGCCTTCACACAGATAAAAATCAGGTTATTAGAGCAGACCTCCTCCATCAGATCCTCCACACTCGATGAGCTGCTGCTGGCTGCCAACAGGCTCTACGATCCTCACTCTTCTCTGAATCCTAGACCAGTTTTGTTCCTTCACTCAGCCGCCGCTGAAGCTCTGTTCTGCTGTCGGTTAGCCCGGCTCCGCTCCGGATGTGAGAGAAGGCTCTGCTGCGTCGGCCTCCTGCGGGAAAACCAGGAGCTGAAAGCTAAACTATCAGACGTGGAAGAACGCCACCTCTCATTTGGTTCTCAAATGAGCGTGTGCTGCCAGACAGATGAGATTTACCTTCAGCGCTCAGAATCGCAGAACGACCCTCCTCTTGGAGGCCAGATGGTCTCAGGGGAATGTTTAGGAGAAGGGGAAGCGATGGAGTCCAACACGGAGGTTTCAGATGTGGGAGTGGAAGTGACCGAGCTGGAGAATCCGTCGGTGACAGACCAGATGAAGGAGGACTCGGACCAGAAGATGAGCGTTGTGCTGAAGCAGCATGAGGAGGAGAAGGACAAGCTGAAGGTCGGTGCTCCGGCTTTCAGACACGGTTTTCTAAAACATTGGGTTAACTTCACGACAGAGTCCTGGTTGAGATTCAGGGTTTGGGTTGTCTGTCTGCATTCTCTGCGTAGATTAAGTGGATCACAGAGGAAAGTGTATCCAAACATTTAAAACTCCAGGTGCTGATTGATTAAACAACACATGAAGATAAAACATCTTTGAATAGATCCTGGAACAAATGATGCACCAGCGATCACTTCCTGATTGGAGTCGGCTAACCGTCAGAACGATCTAACCAGACTGTAACCATAACCAGCAGTTCATCTGAGGTTCTGCCCTCAGGCCGTGTGTGAGCGGGGGCTTGCCGCCATGGAGGAGTGTCACCGGAAGGTGGTGGAGGAGCTGCGGCGTCTGCACCAACAGGAAGTGGAGCGCCTCCTAGTGGAGAAAGACCAGCTCCTGGAGGAGGAGAGCGCAGCCACTGCCACTGGTGAGTCACCATCAGACCTCAGTAACCAATCACAGACGTTCAAATGTAACTATCTCCTCTCCCTGCTCGCCGCTCAGCGATCGAAGCCATCCAGAATGCTCACCGCGTGGAGCTGCAGAGGGAGGTCCAGAGGAGGCGTCAGTCAGAGAACGGGAACACACAGCTGGAGGAGATCCATCGGCAGCACCGGTACACGAACTTGTGACCTTTCGGGAATCTTCCCGTTGTGGGTTAGTTGTATGAACGTTCCAGCAGGCTATCGTGATGCAAACACCCAAAGTATAAAAGCTGTAGAAGTCATAATGTCATATATGTAGGACGTTTTCTGCTGGATCTTCTCTGAGCTTCTCCTTTGTGTCCGTTTAAAGGGAGGAGCTGGCCTCCGTCCAGCGGGAGCTCGGTGTCTTGTCCCAGCAGTTTTCCCTGAAGTGTCTGGAGATCAGACATCTTGTCCAGGCTCTGGACGCTGAGAGGAGAGCTTTGTGTCAGTGCCAGCAGGAGAACCAGGACCTGAGGAGCAGAAACCAGGTCATCTTCAGCTCTAATATGGCCCATGTGCTTCATGTGTCGGCGATCTTCAAGAACGTTTATCAGTTTGGCTTAAATGACAGTTATTGAAAATTAATCTTTACTTTTACTGAATATAAAAGCAACAACTAAGGTCAGAGATACAGACATGCATCCATTTTCATCCGCTTATCCGGAGTCGGGTCACAGGGGCAGCAGCCTAAGTCGAGAGGCCCAGACTTCCCTCTCCCCAGCCACTTGGGCCAGCTCCTCCGGGGGAATCCCAAGGCGTTCCCTGGCCAGGTGAGAGACATAGTCCCTCCACCGTGTCCTGGGTCTACCTTTAGGTCTCCTCCCAGTTGGACGTGCCCGGAAAACCTCACCAGGGAGGCGTCCAGGAGGCTTCCTGACCAGATGCCTGAGCCACCTCAACTGGCTCCTCTCGATGTGGAGGAGCAGCGGCTCTACTCCGAGCCCCTCCCGGATGACCGAGCTTCTCACCCTATCTCTAAGGGAGAGCCCAGCCACTCTGGAGAGAAAACTAATTTCAGTCGCTTGTATCCGTGATCTCGTTCTTTCGGTCCCCACCCAAAGCTCATGACCATAGGTGAGGGTAGGAACGTAGATCTGGTGGAGTAAACCTCTGATGTCAGGAGCCTGTCCAGTCTGAGATCCCTCGAGGTGAAGGCAGAAAGCTGGAATGCTTATGTGAGTCTAAGGTTGATGTGTGCTTGGCTCTTGGAGAGCCGGTTGTCTGGTATCAGTCGCAGCGCTGCAGAGAGGCTTTGGCAGGAGGTCAAAGGAGAAGATGGTTTCAAAAATGCTTAGTTCCTGAATTGGCCGGTTCGAGGGTCAGCTAGAAACTGAATTAATCAGGAAGTAAGTCTTGTTTTATTAAACTACTTTGTTATGATTTCTGGCCAAGTTTGGACAATCAGAAATTGACACGTTTGTGAGTATTTACCGGCGTCCCTCAGAAATCCCCGCCCTCCTCAGATACAAACGTTTTTAACCTTAATGAGTGTCTTATTGTAATGTGTGTGAACCACGATTAACGTGTTAAATCAAACACACAGTGCTTTGTGATATAAATGGATCACCGTAAGAACACTATTCATTATCAAGCCATCATTGGTTTAAGCACAGGTTATTCAAACATCTGATTCAAACATCTTGTTCATTCATCACATGTGATTATTGTCTGCTTATGAGTCGTAAAAGTCGAGGAGTCCTCCCTTACACAGCGTGTGGGACCTTGGGGCAGAAAGTTTGTCTGGATGTTTTGTCTTCTGCATGTAAACACGTGCCGAACAGGACCTTCTGGGTTTGGAAGGCCAAACAAAGTGGATTAATTTCTTTAGACGAAAGGTCAATATACAGGTGAAAATTGACATTTTTGGACGTTACAAGAGGCATAAAGCCTCAGACAGCTTAGCTCCTAGGATCACTGGGACACTCAAACCCCTCCACCACGGTAAGGTGGCAGCCCAGGGAGGGGAGATCCAGGCATAATACAGTAAAAACTGTTCTTAAAGGTCTTATTTAAGAGAGAAACTAGGAAAATGAGCCAGTATGTGATGAATAAAGCCTCTTGAGGTATATTATCCAGATTCATGTGACTGTAGTGATGTTTCTGATCCATCCAGGAGCTGAGTGCTCAGCTGGCTGAAGAAATCACCAAATTATGTTCTATGGCCAAGCGGAACACACTGGCAGTCAGTCAGGGGATGGACGTGTACGAGATGGAGGTGAGTTTGTCCTCGTCAGCATCACAAAGACTCTCAATACTGTTATCTAATCTTTGTTAGAGGGGGAGGGAGAAGGGGTGATGTTAGGTAAAGAGTAAAACTTGATGAGGAGAGAAATGAATGTCTCATAACGGAGTCATTCTGGGTCAAAGCTACAACACGTTACTGCAGGCAGCAGACTTTAGTGGGTCATGAGAACCGACTCCTGCTGTTTACCACACGTTCATCACGACTTTAATGCTTTGTGTGTATTTACACACAGAGAGGTATAGTTCATTAACCCTTGAACATCCACACCAGAAAGAAACAAAGGGACAATGTTTCTTTTTAGCATTTTTCTTTTATTCGTTTGGGCCAATGAGGAACGTCGTCGTCGTCGTCTTCCTCCGTTTATCCGGGTCGCGGGGCAGCATCACAAACCAGGGCCAGATTAAGACTTTGTTGTACCCTGGGCAACAATATTCAAGGGCCCCATCATCACGACCCAAGGGTCACCCTAATATGGTCACATACAGAATATTTTACTGTAATATGCAGTAAATATACTCAATACTTGGCTGGCTGACATCACGTAACCCGCTCAGAGTAACCTTTGACCCACCTCTTGTGGACTGACCAATGAGGAGAGGGTCTTAACTTGAGGCCCTCTCTTCATTGGTCAGTCTGCATGAGACTGACTCTCAACTGACGTTCAGTCATAGGCAGCGAAGCGTCTCTGTGCAGCGCAAAAGCCCGGGTGGACAGTTTGTTTAATATAGGGTGATCATATTTCCATTTCCAAACAAGAGGACAGGGGATCTGTGCCTATGACGTCACACTATGGCAACACCACACAAACCACGCTGGGACCCATTTTTTTATAAGAACTAAATTAATATCAGATTCTGCCAATAAAAGGGCTCTAAAACAATTCATATGTAAATACTTAGCATATTTATTGCAAAATCTCATTTTTCTGCTTTAGTGCTGCAACAAGGTTTTATTAATAATAAATTATTACTTTCATAAATTATTATTTATGAAAATGGTGGCACGTGTAGACGCAGCGACCTCACGCTCTCCTGAAAATGTGGTGTTTTGTTCGTCGAGTAAGTGTCTTTCTGCAAGTATTTCTTGCCAGTCCACGTCGGAATATGTGTACAGTCGTCAGGCTCTTACACATTCGGAGAAGCAAGATTTGCCAAGTTTTGAACACTAACGCTGAGATGTTAAGGGAAATAGGACTTCTGCGACAGCCTGCTAGCTGGCCTAGCAACTCACAGGACTCACCTGCTACCCCTCCCTGGGCAAGGAGACGTCGAAAGCAGTGTGCTACGACAAGGAAGCGGGGCAAGCGCGGAGGTGTCCGAGTCAGGCTTGAGGCTAAGCCAACTCGCCCAGCCATACCGTCGCTCCTCTTGGCCAACGTACGATCTCTGGACAATAAAATGGACAGCATACGACTTCTGAGATCGGCGAATCGCAGCGTAAGTGACTGTTGTGTGCTAGTTTTCATTGAGACATGGCTTAATGACAACATTCCGGACTCGGCTATACAACTGGAGCAGCTAGCATGCTACAGAGTCGACAGGGCTCTCATAGATGGAGGCAAGACCCGAGGTGGTGGGGTCTGTGTTTACATCTGTGACGAGTGGTGTCGTGATGCCACTGTAGTACGCAAACACTGCTCATCACTGGCGGAGTTGATGATCGTGAAGTGTCGCCCCTTCTACTTGCCCAGGGAGGTAAGTTCGATCTTGTTGGTCGCTACTTATATACCTCCATCTAGCAACAACAGCGATAGAAATGCGGCGCTGAACGAATTGCATCAGACCATCAGTGAGCAACAAACAGCACACCCAGACGGTTTCATCATCCTCGCAGGAGACTTTAATCACGTTGATCTTAAAACTGTTCTCCCAAAGTTTCATCAGCATGTACATTTTCCAACAAGGGGAGATGACATATTGGACCTGGTCTACACACAGGAAAAGGGAGCATACAAAGCCATTCCCCTCCCCCATATCGGCACCTCTGATCACCTCACTGTTATGCTAATGCCATCATACAGACAGAGAGTGAAGGTCATCAAACCCTAACCCTAACCCCGTCCAGACAACATCCCTGGTAGTGTGCTGAAAGACTGCGCAGAGGAGCTGAAGAATGTCTTCACAGACATCTTTAACACCTCGCTGAGGCAAGCCACGGTCCCATCATGTTTCAAGACTTCCACCATCATACCTGTACCAAAGAAACCATCCCCATCTTATTTCAATGACTACCGCCCCGTGGCACTGACACTCATTATTATGGCTGCACAATATATCGAAAAAATATCGTCATCACGATAACAGGACGTGCGATAGGCCCATCGCAAAACACGGCAAAAACGGCGATAAATGTTTGGTTCAACATTTCCATCCGTGTCATACATCATCTTTTTGTAAACCAGCTCTGTTTTTTACGCGAAAGTATTTTTTGACCAATCAAATGTAGCCCTTCTGATATGCGGCCAATCAGATGGTCCCGTTCACGTAATACGCCCGCCCCCTACATAGACCCTTTTAGAAAGCAAAACCCGAACTGGGTTAGCGGTGCCGTTCCCTTGTTCGTCATGCTGGCTCAGAGCAACGCACGCACTTTGTGCTGATGTTTCTGGATTCAGCGCTGCTTTCAAATGTGAACGTGAGTCCGCTCGGTGTCGTTAATCACTTTTACCGGGCTGACTCCGACACGTGCCGGTGAACCAACCCACCTTCATGTCGCTAGTGTTCCACCGAGTGGTGATGTTAGCCCCAGGCTCCGGTTAGCTTCCAGCTAAATGGCTACAGCACTCTCGTCCCAGTCCCACCCTGCTAAAGAGGGCCTGGAAAAGTTCCCCACACATCAAAGTGATTTTTCAGTCATGAGCTTTTATAACCTTGTTAATCAGGATAGTTGATTTGCTGCTGCACATAAACTGTCAGTCAGAAGCTCTGCTAGCCGGTTATCTTAAGAGGAGCTAGTTCAATTTGTTAGCTTGTTATCAGAATCATAGTTGCAGTTTCATCATCTGAGCTGCTTTTTAACATCTAGGTAAACTTGTTCAATTTGGGGTTAAAAACAAACATTTTCACATATTTTCCATGTAGTTTTTTGCCAGTTCATCTTCTGAAAGGTAGACAATAGTTTTTCTTTCCCTCAGAAACTCTTAATATTCTCCTAGTTTGGCCCAGCACAGTTCACTTCCCAGTTACAGCAACAGCCTTATATCATAACCACATAAGTGGAGAAAATGCTCAGTAGCAATGAGAGAATTTGCTGTTGCATTTAAGTGATGTTAACTATTATTTAACATTTAAACGTATTTTCTGATTTTTTTATTTATTCAAAAACCCTGGTAAGGGATGTTTTTCTGTATTTGGAGGATCAGAAAAAGTTTTATGGTGGAGGTGATGTTTTAAAGTCACTGAGAAACTGCATGCATGCAGTTTGTTGTTTTGCTGCTAATACAGTAGCAGGTGCAGCTGCTAATACAGTAGCAGGTGCAGCTGCTAATACAGTAGCGGGTGCAGCTGCTAATACAGTAGCGGGTGCAGCTGCTAATACAGTAGCGGGTGCAGCTGCTAATACAGTAGCGGGTGCAGCTGCTGATACAGTAGCAGGTGCAGCTGCTAATACGGTAGCAGGTGCGGCTGCTAATACGGTAGCAGGTGCAGCTGCTAATACGGTAGCAGGTGCGGCTGCTGATACAGTAGCAGGTGCAGCTGCTAATACAGTAGCAGGTGCGGCTGCTGATACAGTAGCAGGTGCAGCTGCTAATACAGTAGCAGGTGCAGCTGCTAATACAGTAGCAGGTGGTAGCTGGTGCAGCTGCTAATACAGTAGCAGGTGCAGCTGCTAATACAGTAGCAGGTGCAACTGCTAATACAGTAGCTGGTGCAGCTGCTAATACAGTAGCGGGTGCAGCTGCTAATACAGTAGCAGGTGCAGCTGCTAATACAGTAGAGGGTGCTGCTGCTAATACAGTAGCAGGTGCAGCTGCTAATACAGTAGCAGGTGCTGCTGCTAATACAGTAGCAGGTGCAGCTGCTAATACAGTAGCAGGCGCAGCTGCTAATACAGTAGCAGGTGCAGCCTCTAATACAGTAGCAGGTGCGGCTGCTAATACAGTAGCGGGTGCGGCTGCTAATACAGTAGCAGGCGCAGCTGCTAATACAGTAGCAGGTGCAGCCTCTAATACAGTAGCAGGTGCAGCCTCTAATACAGTAGCAGGTGCAGCCTCTAATACAGTAGCAGGTGCTGCTGCTAATACAGTAGCAGGTGCAGCTGCTAATACAGTAGCAGGTACAGCTGCTAATACAGTAGCGGGTACAGCTGCTAATACAGTAGCAGGTGCAGCTGCTAATACAGTAGCGGGTGCAGCTGCTAATACAGTAGCGGGTGCAGCTGCTGATACAGTAGCAGGTGCGGCTGCTAATACGGTAGCAGGTGCGGCTGCTAATACGGTAGCAGGTGCAGCTGCTAATACGGTAGCAGGTGCGGCTGCTGATACAGTAGCAGGTGCAGCTGCTAATACAGTAGCAGGTGCAGCTGCTGATACAGTAGCAGGTGCGGCTGCTAATACGGTAGCAGGTGCGGCTGCTAATACGGTAGCAGGTGCAGCTGCTAATACGGTAGCAGGTGCGGCTGCTGATACAGTAGCAGGTGCAGCTGCTAATACAGTAGCAGGTGGTAGCTGGTGCAGCTGCTAATACAGTAGCAGGTGCAGCTGCTAATACAGTAGCAGGTGCAGCTGCTAATACAGTAGCTGGTGCAGCTGCTAATACAGTAGCGGGTGCAGCTGCTAATACAGTAGCAGGTGCAGCTGCTAATACAGTAGAGGGTGCTGCTGCTAATACAGTAGCAGGCGCAGCTGCTAATACAGTAGCAGGTGCAGCTGCTAATACAGTAGCAGGTGCTGCTGCTAATACAGTAGCAGGTGCAGCTGCTAATACAGTAGCAGGCGCAGCTGCTAATACAGTAGCAGGTGCAGCCTCTAATACAGTAGCAGGTGCGGCTGCTAATACAGTAGCGGGTGCGGCTGCTAATACAGTAGCAGGCGCAGCTGCTAATACAGTAGCAGGTGCAGCCTCTAATACAGTAGCAGGTGCAGCCTCTAATACAGTAGCAGGTGCAGCCTCTAATACAGTAGCAGGTGCTGCTGCTAATACAGTAGCAGGTGCAGCTGCTAATACAGTAGCAGGTACAGCTGCTAATACAGTAGCGGGTACAGCTGCTAATACAGTAGCAGGTGCAGCTGCTAATACAGTACCAGGTGCAGCTGCTAATACAGTACCAGGTGCAGCTGCTAATACAGTAGCAGGTACAGCTGCTAATACAGTAGCAGGTGCAGCTGCTAATACAGTAGCTGGTGCAGCTGCTAATACAGTAGCAGGTGCAGCTGCATATTTTTGCAATAAAAATGTTGTTGTAATGGAATTCATGCATTAGTTTTTGTTTGCTTTGAACCCAGAGCAGACGTCACACGCCAGACGACATCAACACTGCATACTTTAGTATTAGTTAATTTATCGTGAGTAATATCGATATCGCAATATTAAGCACTGTCATCAAATATCGTAGGTTTTCCTAATATCGTGCCGCCCTACCCATTATTATGAAGTGCTTTGAACGACTAGTCATGTCACATATCGAATTCACCCTACCTCCCACTCTGGACCCATACCAGTTCGCATACAGAGCGAAACGATCCACAGAGGATGCAATCTGCTCTGCCCTCCACCCAGCCCTAACTCATCTGGACAAGAAAGACTCATATGTGAGAATGCTGTTCATAGACTTTAGCTCAGCATTCAACACCATAATACCACAACAACTCATCTGTAAACTGGACAGACTGGGCCTCAGCACCTCCCTTTGCAACCGGCTGCTGGATTTCCTCAGCCAGAGGCCGCAAGTGGTGCGTGTGGGCAACAAGGTCTCAAACAGCATCACCCTGAGCACGGGGGCTCCACAAGGCTGTGTGCTCAGTCCTCTGCTCTTTACCCTGCTGACACATGACTGCACACCAACCTACAGCTCCAACCACCTTGTGAAGTTTGCGGACGACACAACGCTGGTGGGGCTCATCACCAAGGGCGATGAGCCCCACTACAGGAAAGAGGTTGAGCTCCTGACCACTTGGTGCAGAGACAACAACCTCCAGCTAAATGTTAGTAAGACCAAGGAGATCATTGTCAACTTCCAAAGAGGCCACACCAGCTACCCCATTGACCATCGACGGCGCTGCGGTGGAGAGGGTGAGCAGCACCAAGTTCCTGGGGGTGCACATCAGGGAGGACCTCTCCTGGACCATCAACACAGCTTCACTGGCCAAGAAAGCACAACAGCGCCTCTACTTCCTGCGCAAACTCAAGCGTGCAAGTGCTCCACCACCCATCCTGATCACATTCTACAGAGGAACTATTGAAAGCATCCTCTCCAGCTGTATCGCTGTGTGGGGCGGTAGCTGCACTGACTATAACAGGAAAGCTCTACAACACATTGTGAGAACAGCTGAGAGGATAGTTGGTGTACCACTCCCCTCCCTGCAAGACATTTACACCACTCGCCTCACCCGCAAAGCCATCACAATTGGCAACGACGCAACCCACCCTGCGCACTGTCTGTTCAGCCTCCTGCCCTCTGGAAAGAGATGCAGAAGTCTCCGCTCCCGCACTATCAGGCTCACCAACAGCTTCATCCACCAGGCTGTGAGACTGCTGAACTCTCTTCCCTCCCAGCTCCCAGCCAGCAGAATCACCAGTGTGACAGAAGTATAGGAAGACAGACTGGACTCTACCCCCCCTACCCCCCATCCACGCACACTTTCCAACAAGGAAATACTCGTTGAACCAAGAACTGGGAAACATTCCTGATTGGAAACAACTACCTCTGCATTGCAATTGCACACACCTGCTGCTATATATTTTTAGTGCTATTTACATTACTTATATTACTATTACTGCGGCTATAGTCTTATGCTGCATTAAAACATAAACCCCTAACTACCACCAGTGTTGGGAACGTTACTTTAAAAAAGTAATTAGTTATAGTTACTGATTACTTTGTCAAAAAAGTAACTCAGTTACTAACTGAGTTACAAGATTAGAAAAGTAACTAATTACCAAGAAAAATAACTACTTAGTTACTTTTTTCATTAAAGAATGCAAGAATTACTACAATAGTGAAATATAAATGACTAACGACTGGAACATAATAAAATGTCCAAATGTTTTCATAAACCTGAATAATTTAAATAAATAAGCACTTAACAGGAGGAACTACTAACAGGAACATTACACGTATCTAGACTATTAAAAGGTCACTGTGTGATATTTAACAAGACCCCAATCAGCTAAAATGTAAAATTGCAAATAGAAACACCTGTAAAGGTTCCCGAGCCTTTAAATGGTATCTCAGTCTAGTTAAATTACAGAAATAAATGTAATTTTGTACAGTATTTTAATTTATCCAGCTTGACATAATTGTGTGTTATTAGCAGCATTTCTGTTGCGGGTAATCTAGTAATGGTTAAATAAATAAATAAATAAAATCCTTTAAAATGACACTAGAAGAGGCACAAGCCTGATAGAGGACTTACATTTACTAACGTGGGTCAGACCCAACCACAGAAGAGCTGAAGCTGGGTGGTGAACACACACAGGTAGTTCTAATAACACCTGAGCTCCATGACGTCTGAGACTGATGCATCAGTGTTACAGCGGGACTAAAGACATGATTAGAAACAGGTTACAGCTGGATGATCTAGGAAGGTGGAAGATCAGGACGTCTGAGCGGTGAACAGGTGAGCGGACCTTCGGGACGTCCCGCTGTCACGCCAAGAAGAGCACAGCTGCAGACCCGCAGATTCGCAGCGGGTCTGCAGCCGTAGATATTCATCACGTCTTCCTCGTTCTTCACGGCCGTGATGCTCTTGGATGAAAACATCTGCCTCTTTAGCTCCTGATCAGCTGATGACAGCTTCAACACACCGCGCTGCTTAACGCACGCATTTCCTTATCAGTAACAGAAACGATCGTTTTGTTAAAAGAAGACGATAATTAATTAGTTTGCTCGTTACTGAAAGAAATATTTTTTTATTAACGTGGTTATTTTAAACGGCGTTATTCCCATCACTGCTCTGTTGGGTCTACAGCATGCAGCGACTGAGACCGTGAGGGTCTCCGCCCACCCGGCCAATCATCATGGTGTTTGTAAGTGCGTTACCGACACCTCTCTCTCCCTGGCTGCAGCTGAAGTGTGGCGGTCAGAAAGCCTCACACTGTTGCTCAACGTTCGACAAGCACATAGTAACGCACAACCTTCCATCCCCAGTAACGGTAACGGCGTTGCAACAGTGGGAAAAGTAATTATTAGATTATTCCGTTACCTAAAAAAGAACGCCGTTAGAAACGTAGCGGAATATAGTTGGTATATTCTTACACTTATTAAGGTACAGAGGTTAATCTTCCCTTAGAATCAGAAGAGGTTGTTTTTACCACAGGGAATTTTATTCAAACACTTTGTATTGACTTAGAGACAAGAAAAGAGAAATATGGGACGTTTAAGAATATTTATTTTTATAATTATTCGAAACAATCACCAGGACTAACTCACTAATGATGGATGCAAATGGATGTGAGCTGAAGTGTTAGTGTGTGAGTGTGTGTGTGTCAACTCAGAATCTCTGTTCTGATGGAGGCAGGTCCGAGTGCAAGATGTTGTTTTGACTAACTAACCACGAGGGACTTCAGGAGGAAGAGACATGAAACGCCATCTATGCCGATCTACGTACCTTCGGAGACTCCCGTGTTAGATCCGGAATGCCAGGTCCTCGGACCCTCCTTTGGTGCTGGAACTGATAGCACAGTGTCTGCAGCACGACAAACCAGTCTACGGATCGACTCACGGTACGACGGCAGGTTTCAGCGTCACGTGGAGAGTTCAGCTTTTATTCTGAAGGAACCGTCGTCTTGTTGATAAAACAACAGAGTTTTCCAGCTTGACAGTTCTCAGCTTAAAAGTAGAAAATACAGCTGGCCAGTCTGCACTTCACTTAGCGATGATGGATTTGAGAGCTGGTCGAGCTACGTTGAAGAGCTTCGTTGGAAGTCGATGGAAACTCAGATGGAACTGAATTAAAAATGGCGTTGTTCTGTTTTATTAAGCTTAGTTGTTTATGATTCTTAGCCAATCGGAGTGGACAGATTAACTAAACACCACAGAACTCTGCCTCGCAACAGAAAGGAAGTTCTGATTGGATGAATGAACAATGTGTCATGTGTTTACCTTATGTGGATCAGGGTGTCTAGCTCAGTCCTGTTAATTCATTAAACACATAAATCATACATTGTGATTTCACAGATCAGTCACCTGATTATTACTGACCAACAGTTGTTTTGATTAGCTTTATTACAAATAAAGTTCTTTGATTAACTAATGAAAAGCGTTCTTCGTCCTTCTTCTGTCTTCTTTGCTGGAATGTAAACATCAGAAGCAAGCACACAAACGTGGCAATTCATGCATGCTGTCACTGTGGAAAAGGGCAGCTGTTAAGGGCAGAAATAGCATATTCATAACGCTACACATTTAAACGGCGTTACTCCCAACACTGACTACCACAACCTGGGACTACCTCAAGTAGACTAGTATACTACTTCCAGGGAACACTGTTGGAACACCTTATTTAATTTATTTGATTATAGGTTAGGTCTTGTCTATCCTGTTACCTATTTAATATTACCTTATTGTTAGGGCTGTTTTTGTTGTGCATCTGCACTTTATGTTGTCAATGTCTACGCATGGGACAGTGTGAAACGTAATTTAAATTCCTTTGTATGACGAGCACATTTGAAGAAATTGACAAACAAAGTTTTCTATTCTATTCTATCATACCTTTTGTTTTACAACAGCATCGGTACGCTTCCTGTGCACAGATTATTAAGGATGCTTGTTTCAGCTGTGAGATTAGACGATAGGATCAATTAAAAAATAAGTTGTCACACACAAATAGTGGCTTTCAAATAGTTTTGTTACTTTTTACAAGTTTAGAAAAGCAGCAGATGAGACAGCATGTGTGATAATTTAGTTTCTCATCTGATAATATTAGAACATGTCAGTAATGTCTGAGGGGCTTTTACAAACACTGTATAACTAACACTCCTGGAGAAGGTATGGATTACACAGAGGCTTCTGGGGAGGCTTTTTGCCTTGGCCCCCAAAATGTCTTGAAACGGCCCTGGGTGTGTGACTGAGTGTTGAAGGTGATCTGAACTGTATCCGATGTATAAATATTACATGTGTATAACTTATTGTTTTATACAGGTAAAAACGTGTAGTGGAGATAAATCTACCTACATTTTGTTTTGTTTTCTTGCTTTTATTTAACTATTTCCTGTCCTGTCTGTCTCTCATCTTCCTGCATCTCCTCTAAACTCTCCAGAAAAACTGCTGCCTGGATTCTTACTTTTTCACCTCATCAGTTACTTCTGAGCAGATCAAAGGATCTCCTGACTGCAAAGCAGAGAGCGCGTTTCGATGCTGCGTCAGTGAGGTGACATCACCGCAGCACAGGTGATGAGCTCCGCAGTAGCAGAGCGCTTCAGGCGCAAATAAGACAGAAAGTAGAGAACATGTGCGGACATGAACGATCGTGTGCTAATTATAGTTTTTTGGTTGCGCCACTTTGAGAATGGACTGTGCGCTGGACGCAGCAGCCTGGAGCGCTGCGCTACAACGATCATCGCTCTGCCGCTCTCTGTGCTCTCTGCTCAGAAGAGTCCATAAATGATGTAATATAGGTAGACAACTTTTTTCCGGCTCCCCTGAATGTGTAGGATATACAGCTCCCCCATAAATCGATCCCTGCTCCTGGATGAAAAGCCGGACATTTTCATCAATACAAGAACCCCCCCCCCCCCCCCCTCCCCCGCCCCGAGTCCGGACGCCCGGACAGAGAGTGAAAAGTGGACATGTCCGGGGAAAACAGGACGTACGGTCAC
Source organism: Nothobranchius furzeri (assembly GCF_043380555.1). Taxonomy (NCBI): domain Eukaryota; kingdom Metazoa; phylum Chordata; class Actinopteri; order Cyprinodontiformes; family Nothobranchiidae; genus Nothobranchius; species Nothobranchius furzeri. Next base: position 28,624,620 of record NC_091745.1, read on the forward strand.
CCTAGTTTAATATAAAGCTTGAGATTACAGATACAGTATTTTGCTCGTGCCCTTGCTGCCCTGGGCCCTGTAGAGTTTGTGGGCCCTGGGCAATTGCCCAGTTGCCCATATGGTTAATCCGGCCTTGTTCCCAACTAGGGAGCTCCAGACTGGAACATAATGTAAAGTAATAATGTACAAACTGTGACCGTAAAATAGTATGCTAATAATTTCTATTTTAAAATATCCTCATATCCACTTAGCATCTAAACCGCTTCATCCTTATAAAGCTGGTGTCCGTCTCCAGCAGTCACAAAGGGTGAGAGGCAGGGGACCCTGGACAGGTCTCTAGTCCATCACAAGGACCCACAGAGACAAACAACCATATAGGAACACATTTTGAGTCTCCAGTTAACCCAACATGCATGTTTTGGTCTGTAGGAGAGAACCAGAGTACCACACACACACACATGCATGGAGACAGCATGCCAGCTCCATGCAGAAAAGACCACAGGGATTAACACCTGTGGCCTGCTAGTTGTGAGGCAGCAGTGTTGGCACCATGCAGCTTGCATGCTTTTTTTATTTTACATATTTGTTATTTTATCTGTTTCTTCAAAACATGCTTTAACTATGAAGACTAAACAATTGACCTTCCATTTGAAGTCTAAGCCTGCGTTTGGATCAGGTTCCTGTTTTGCTGTTGTTGTCCTACCAGAGACGGCTGTGCTCTAATGGTCTCACATCTCTGCTGGTGTTACCTGGTGGTTTGGAAGCTGCAGTCTGGGAGGCCCTGCTGTAGGTGTGATGTAGCAGCTTGCTGACAGACATCAGGCCCATCCTATCTGACTCTTTTGTTGCAGATCACTCTGAGACTGAAGGACTCGGAGGTTCAGTGTTTACAGCAGGAGGTCGCGTCCCTAAAGGACGAGCTGCAGGCAGCGCTGCAGGTGGATGTCTCAAACTAAACACAGCTACTTCATCAATAAACTAAAAACATAAACTAACAACTAGTTTCTGTCGTAGGACAAGAGGAACGCTACAAAGAGGTACAAGGACGTGCTGACCGAGCTGAATGTGGTCGGAGCGAGAGGAGAGCGAGAGGCAGAGGAGCTGAGAGAGAACCTGAAGCTGGCTCGCCAGGCTCTGAATCACACCCCTACCTGAGCTTCTCATTACTCGGTGTTATTTTAGTTACCTGTTAAATAACTTTATTCTGTTTGGATTCATTACTGTAACTTTGATGTTTTGTTGTCACACTGTTCAAATGTTGTTTTTCAAAAAAGCAGATGTTTTCTGGCAAATGATGTTACGCTTTAATTTATTGTTTTATAAATATACATTTATTTCATTAAATGGATCTTGACTAATAAACCATGTGTGGTCTTTCATGGCAGGAGTTTTACAGTATTTTGTTGCTCTTTTGGTTTTGAACCATTATTTAAAATAAGTAATGGTGTATTTTATGTGTCATATGAAAACAGCAGCTGGTAAATTATTTTAATGTTTAGTGAAATCCAAACTCCCTAGAACCTCTAAGGCAAAGATCTCAAGTGATTTTATGAACAGATTAGATTAGTTCCATCCATTACCTGAACATCTTCTCTCTCAGTAATCAGCAGGTGGGACGTGGGACACCTTGGACAGGACAGTAGGGACCAACAATCAGCCGCACACCCAAATCTGTAGGGACACTTTAGAGTCTCCAGCTAACTTTATGTATGGTTTTGGTTTGTGGGATGACGCTTGAATACCTGAACATGCAGAAAGGCCTCAGATGGGATTAGAACCTGCAGCCTTACTGCTGTGAGGCAGCAGTGCTACCAACTTTGCCACAATGCTGCTCTTTAAATTTGGATTTTCGTGTAAATGAGCCTTTCTCCGTGAAGAAGAAAATCTATGACCACCTCCATTTATTCACTAGCTGTGAATAAATAAAACTTTCATTGTTGGATGTTTCTACTAAACATGCTGTTTTTATAGAGATTAATGAATGAACCCCCTGATGCCGACGGGTTGGGAGTGTGGCCCTGGGACCATTTGCTGCCCTCGGAGTTGTGTGGCCCCCAGTCGAGTCTACAGTGGACTTTCCCCTCTGCAACTGTGTTGATGTAAATAAACTATTTTTAACTTTTATGTTCATATTTTCATATTTTTGTGTTGTGGTGGCATTGTGGCTGGCCACCAGAACTGTACTCACCCAGGTCAGAATATTAATGTGCTTTGTACAGGTGCCGGTCATAAAATTAGAGTTTATTTATTTTAGTAAATCCATTCAAAAAATTAAATTGGTGTATTAAATTCATTTGTTACACACAGACTGATAGATTTCAAATGTTTTTATTTTATTTTGATTGTTATAACTGCGTAATGGAAAATAGTAGAGTAATGTGGGCTAAATAAATTGCTTTAAAAGCTGTTTATTTCTATTCTCATTACTTGTGACCGATAGCTGTAATACTCTATTATTATAGAACATCACCTTGCTTGGTCTTAGGATGATTAATTAGAAAGTTCTAGGATTCTTTTAATTATTAAGGGATCGTTCACACTTCGTTTATGATTCCAGAACCAGTCGGTGTTTGCAAACAAATAAGAATTTATTTTACAAACAATTAAAACTTTGACAAATGGTTTAAACTATCATCCTGTGAGTGGATGGAGCTAAAAGATGGGTGTCTGAAAACTGTGTGTGAATATGAGATGATGAATCGGATTCTCCGTATCTTCAGAGAGGTGCGTTCTGGATATAAAAGAATTTGGTTTGCATCTAAACTATTAAGTTGCTATTATCAGAACCACATGCAGACGCGTAGTCGTTGTGTCTACCTCACCCATTTGGAGATCCCGATTGGATCCGAGATGTCCAGGAGCTGACGACCCCACTGCACCTGGTTCGTAGAGAAACCTCAATGCGTCCAAATCAGTCCTCAGATGCCTCCGGGTCAACGCTAGATGAATGGAACCAAGCGTCTTAAAATCAACTCTGAAGGAGTTTGAGTCAGCTTTGTTCTGCAGGAAGACTATCTTGTTGTTCGCAGGTGCAAAAAGCTTTAAGTTTTTAACAGCGTGTCAAAATCTTTCTGAGCTAGAGATCTGCTAAGAGATGGCCAGTCTCCAGCTTGCTCTCATGGCTGACGAGAAAGCAGAACGGCTGATTTATACACCCGCTGTTATCTATTACCAACTTACCAAGAATCTCAGAAACACACGCTCTGAGATGCAGAGTCTCTGAGTCTAGGGACAAGGCTAGTTATGTGTCATGCGTTCTTAATTTGAACCTGACTTTTGTCTGGTGTGTGAGCAAATGGTGATGACCATCCAGTAAACATACTAAACCATTACTGAATACAGATTCCTGAACATTTCATTGCTTATAATAACAAAAGTTCATAATGACTATTTTGAATTATAAGATCTTCTTTTCTTTTGGAGAATAAAAATATTTATCTAAAACAGTTCTCTTGTGAAGGGCCTTGGGGAAAGGAATGCTACTGTTCATCTTTATTGTCTGATGAAGCTGTGCTCAGCTGATGAAGTCATCTGATTAAAATGCTGAGTTGTACAGACTCCTGACACAAGAGAAGATACAGCAAACATGTAGTAGCCAGGGTTACTTGCTCTGGCTGCATTTGACCTGTGGGATCTTTAAAATCAGTCCATTTCGTGACGTTACAACTGACAACTATTGAAAATACCGAATTCAGTATCTCAGAAAATTAGAATCTTGTGAAAAGCTTCAATATTGATGACCCCCTGCTACCACACTCTAATCCGCTTATTAACACAAAACACCTGCAAAAGCCTTTAAATGGTTTCTCAGTCTAGTTCTGTAGGCCATGGGGAGGACCATTGACACCTTGCACAAGGAGGGCAAGACACAAGGTCATTGCTAAAAAGGCTGGCTGTTCAGAGCTCTGTCAAAGCACATTAAAAGGAAAGGACAGACTAAAATGTGTACAAGCAGTCGAGATGACTGCATGCTGGAGAGGATCGTGAAACAACCCATTCAAAAATTTGGAGGAGATTCACAAAGAGTGGACTGCAGCTGGAGTCAGTGCTCATGAACAGACATGTGCAAGACATGGGTTTCAGCTGTCGCGTTACTTGTGTCAAGACACTCTTGAAACAAGAGGCAGCGTCAGTAGACCAGAGTGTGGAGGAAGAGAGGAGAGGCACAGAATCCACGTTGCTTGAGGTCCAGTGTAAAGTTTCCACAGTCAATGATGGTTTAGGGTGGTCCATTGTGTTGGTCCATTGTGTTTTCTGAGGTCCAAGTTCAAAGCAACCGTCTTTTAGATTACTTCATGTTGCCTGCTGCTGACCAAGGACTTGGCACCTGCCCACTGTGCCAAAGCTACCAGTACCTGGTTTAAGGACCATGGTATCCCTGTTCTTGATTGGCCAGCAAACTCGCCTGACCTCAGCCCCACAGCAAATCTATGGGGTATTGTGAAGAAGATAAAATACACCAGACCCAACAATTCAGAAGAGCTGGAGGCCACTATCAGAGCAGCATGGGCTCTCATAACACCTGAGCAATACCACAGACTGAACGACTCATGCCACGCCGCATTGCTGCAATAATCCAGAACAAATGAGCCCCAACTAAATACTGAGAGCTGTACATTCTCATACTTTTCATGTTCAAACTTTTCAGTTGACTAGACAAGACTTGACAAGATTCCTTTTTTTGAATTGATCTTATTTTATATTCTAATATTCTAAGAAACCGAATTTGGGGTTTTCGTTAGTTGTCAGTTATAATCATCCACATTAAAATAAATAAACTTTTGAAATATATCAGTTTGTATGTAATGAATGAATCTAATATACAAGTGTCACGTTTTGAATGGAATGACTGAAATTAATCAACTTTGTCATGATATTCAAATTTGGTACCACGTGTGTGTGTGTGTGTGTGTGTGTGTGTGAGTGTGTGTGTGTGTGTTTGTTTGTAAAAAAGCACTTAGTCAGCCTCCAATTGTGCAAGTTTTCCCACTCAAAAAAATGAGAGGCCTGTAATTGACATCATAGCTAAACTTCTACTTAAGAGACAAAATGAGTTAAAAAATCCAGAAAAAAAGTATTAATTTGCAAATTATGGTGGAAAATAAGTATTTAATTAATAACGAAAGTCCATCTCAGTACTTTGTTATAGACTCATTGATGGCAAAGAGAGAAGTCGACAGTTTTCTGTAAGTCTTCACAAAGTTTTCACACACTTCTGGTATTTTTGCCCATTCCTGCATGCAGATTTCTATCAGTGATGTTTTGGGGCTGTTGCTAGGCAACACAAACTTTCAACTCCCTCCAAAGATTGGCTATGGGGTTGAGATCTGGAGACTGGCTAGGTCACTACAGGACCCTGAAATGCTTTTTACAAAGCCACTTGTAGGAGCCATTATTGTTTTGGTTTAGATTATCTTATGGTCTAAGTTTATTTTGATAATGTTTTATGTACATTTCAGTTTATTGCACTATGGTTTGTATTTCCTTTAACCACTGGTGGCACTGCGGAGCCTATAAAGGTGTTGAGGTGGCAGTGCATTGGCGTTTTTGGGTGACGGGAGGTCACACGGTTTTTACCGCTTCGTTTGGTATCATATGCCACATCTAATTTGCCGTTATGATTTTCATCATTTACATAAACCTTGATAAGAAATAGCCATTCTGGACCCTGCATAACTGTGATCATCAACATATTCAATAAATGGGACAATAAACCCAAACCCGCTTTCTGCCGGGACAATATTGTTGAAGCGAGTCATTGCCTCCACCCGCACCCGAGGGTGACTAAAAGTGGGACTTGATAGTCACTACATCCAGTAAAAACCTGGACCTGTCTGAAATTGGAGGAAGTCGCATCATCTGGAGCTCATCAGAGAACGTTTGACTGGTGTCAAGCCAGCCTCCAGTTTGTTTTCTGTTCCCCGTCTATTCAAATTATTATGGGAATGGATGTGGAAACCGGATTTCAAAATAAAATTCAACTTCAAGTGAATTATCAGATATTTTAAGAACACAATAACAAATAATGTAGGCTTGTTCACTATTAGCGCCCTGTCAATATCAAGGCCATCTTATTTTGGATTTCAAAGTAAAAGCCCTGTGAATTTTCATTTTTGAACTACTCTTTCAATGACCTCAGAATGCTCTTAAACATCAGAATGACTTGATATTGATGTGGTATCACTGTGGAGTTGTATACTGTTGATCTAAAGTGGAATTACCCTGTGGAAACAGCAATTCTCCATTTTAGAGCATTTTGAAATCATAGAAAATTAGGTCAATTGTGGACAATTTGTAAAGGCCTTTATTTTGGAAGGCAACATCAGAATGACTTGATATTGATATGGCATCACTGTGGGGTTGTATACTGTTGATCTAAAGTGGAATAACCCTGTGGGAAAAGCAAGTTGCTATTTTAGAGCATTTTGAAATCACTGAAAGTTTGGTCGTATATGGGCAATTTAAAAAGGCCTTTATTTTGGAAGGCAACATCAGACTGAGTTGAAAATTCACAGGGCTTTTACTTTGAAATCCAAAATAAGATGGCCTTGATATTGACAGGCCGCTAATAGTGAATAAGCCTAAATTATATGTCATTATGTTCTTAAAATATCTGTTAATTCACTCGAAGTTTAGTTTTATTTTGAAATCCGGTTTCCACATCCCTTCCCGTAATACTTTGAATAGACGGGGAACCGACACTAAACTGGAGTCTGGCTTGACTGCAAGTCTCCAACTGGAGTCTGGCTTGACACCAGTACAGTTTGGCAGGTGCCACGCCTGCGGCGCTGTTTACCTGGAGGTTGGATTGAGACGCCATCACGCATCGATCCTTTGTTGTGACTCCACATCAAAGCAATCCAAAAGGTTTGAGGCACAAGCAAAACATTCAAAACATCTCCAGTGAGTGCAGTCTTCCTTTTGGGTTAAAGACGCTGGAGTGGAGTTTTGATGCGCTGCGGCCTGACAAGAGCTGATTGCCTGCATAAGAACTGTGTAACGAAATAGAGTGATGTAACTATCTAGAGTTGTATTTTAATACACTGTAAGTAGATCACTTACAGTGGAGGTCACTGTAAATCAGAGACATCGCTGTGTCGCATTATTAGACACAGGAGCGGACATCTCGCTCATCAGCGGAGCTCTTTACAGCAGCATGTGCGAACAAAGGGGGGAGAACATCTCAACCCCCACACTCTTTTCAGGCCCAGAGGATTTTGACGATTTCTATGGCGCTCCGTCGTCCGCGGCTGCGACGACTGAGGTCAACATCTCGATAGGAGGCATATCCTTTAAACACCTCGTGTACATCAGCGAGGAGATGAGGATGCCCATGCTCATAGGGTTGGACTGTCTCCAACGCCTTGACGCTAGAATCAGCTGTGCGTCCGGACAACTGTTTGCACGTGTGAGGAAGCCGAAGCCATACAAACTGTGGCCTCACACAGGCGGACGCCTTTCTGTGGCAAGTCTTTCGGGGGGGGACGCGATTTCGACCTCACCACCACTCTCGAAGCCACCGGGTAGACCCCCGGAACTTCTGTCACAGATTGAGAAGGTAATAGACCAAGCAGATGCTCTCACAAACGAGGTCGAGCGAGACAAGCTACGACAACTTTTGCTAAAGTACCAGGATTTTCTTTCACTTGACTCCTTGGACTGTGGTCTGACCACTATCCATGAAGTCCGGATTCCTACCAGGCCAGATGCACCGCCGTCCTTTTTGCGGCAATACAAGATTCCCCTGGCTTCCATAGAACCGGTCCAGGAAATCATTGACAGCCTCTTGGCTAACGGGGTCATTCGACCCTGCAACAGCACCTACTCGGCTCCGTTGTGGCCGGTACTGAAGCCTAACGGTAAGTGGCGACTTACCATTGACTACCGGCAACTCAACAAACAGGTCCCCTTGTCTAGGTGGCCTATGGCACGCCTGGAGCAGGAGCTTCCAAAAGTGAAAGATGCTAAGTACTTTTCCACCCTTGACATTGCGTCTGGATTTTGGACAATTCCCGTCCACGAATCGGACCAACACAAACTTGCTTTCTCCTTTGCCAACCGGCAGTACACCTTCACCCGGTGTCCTTTTGGTTATTCCAACTCGCCAGCTGAGTTCAACATCTTCTTGAACAAGGCCTGCCCCGATGCTCGAGAGCGTGGGACACTCATCTATGTCGACGACATTCTTATTCGTCGGCGCACGTTGGATGACCACCTGGCCGAGCTGGACCATGTCATGGGTCAGCTCGCGGCGGCGGGTGCGAAGATCTCTCTCGCCAAGGGACAGTGGTGCAGGTCGCAAGTTCAGTATGTTGGCCTCCTTGTGGGACCACAGGGAGTGCTGCCTCAGCTTGGCAGGATTCAGGGTGTTGCCACCATCACACCTCCGACGAACGTCTCCGAACTTTGCAGCTTCTTGGGGGTCTGCAACTACTCGCGTCAGTTCGTGGAACATTACGCTGAGTTGGCACGACCTCTGACTAATCTGTTGAAGAAGGATGTGGCGTTCGAGTGGGCGGAGCAGCACCAGCTGGCCATGGATGACCTGAAGGCCGCGATGTGCTCGGCTCCGTGCTTGGCGCTCCCCGACTGTGACAAGGAGTTCCACCTTGAGGTTGGTTTCTCAGCTCACTGTTTGAGTGCTGGTCTCTAGCAGATTCATGACTGCGACAGGCGTGTCGTAGCCTATGCTAGTAAGCTCTTGACTGGACCTGAGTTGAAATACTCGGACTGTGAAAAGGCTTTGCTTTCCACCATGTGGGCAGTTAAGTACTTTGCGAACTACATTGGCGGACAGAAAATCATCATTGAGACACAGCACCAGCCTGTGACCTTCCTTAACAGTCAGCGCATCAGAGATGGTGTGGTGACCAATTCGCGGATCGCGTCATGGCTGCTGGCTCTTCAAAGCTTCGACATCGAGGTGTGCTATGCCCAGAACCGATGTAGCCCTCTTGGCATGGGTTTGGCTGCGTGCCAACACTGCTCGGACGACGCCATCGCGTCAGTCCCGCCAGCCAGGCCCCCTCAGACTCTTCTAAACCACCACTACTACGACCAGAACCTGGGAACTCACCTGCTTGCAGCATTCTCGTTCGCACAGGCATCTCTGGAAAAGTCGGCTGAAGGCAGAAAAACTTATTACGATAAGAAAGCCTCACATTCCGAACTCGAGGTGGGTGATGGGGCCTGGTACTACATTTTAGCTCCCAAAACGGGTGGCGTTAAGGGGAAGCTGGCTAAGAAACTTTTGCCCAAATGGTCGGGTCCATACCTGATTACAGATAAGATATCTCCGGTCATGTATCAGATCAAGATCGCCGACAAAAACAAGGCGCCCGTCTACAAATGGGTACACAGGGACCATATCAAACTGCACAAGGGTCCCACAGATTTGGCCGATACCGACAACAACAATCCACCAACTTCAAAAGGGGGATGATAAATACGTCCCGTTGGTTCCACAGATTTCTATCTCTGATAACACAAATTTGTTTGTTTGTGAGTGTGCATGGTTGTCTTTCATGTTATACATCACGTGCAGACTTAAGGTGTGTTGAGACGGACGTGCTGTGGGCTCCTGGAGTCAGGTAAACGGCCAGGTAACAGTGAGTGGGTTAGGCCACATAGTACTGTTGTCCAAATTTTTTATTTTTTTTAATCTTTACTAATCACAATTCCTTAGTGGTACATTAACATGAACATGATTACTAACCACTGATTTACATTTTAGTACTGATTTACATTTCTGTTTTTTTATAGTACCTTTGACCAGTTGATTTTAACAGTGAATATTATGTTTGTGATTATCAATTCTTTGATTTCTCCTACGGGGCTATAACCAATTTTGCCCCTGTCCTGACAGCGTGTGTTTACAGTGAGGATTCACTGATACCAGTTAGGGTTTCTTTCATTTTTCTGCTTCTCGCATCATCCTTTTTGCACCTAACACAGACAGGGCTGCATCCATTTCTTCACTTCATGGGTAATTACACATAGAACTAACACATAGTACAAAAGGCACTCATAGAGTTAGGTTTTTATTATTTTTTTATTTCTTTGATGACATGAAATGCACTTTTGTCGTGTCTACATTGAAGTGCCTACACTGTGCTCTCTCTCCTCTGCTGAGATTGTGAGGATCCTGCTTCCTGGGGGTGGATCCGTGACTCGTCATCTGCATCGACTACTCCTGAGGGTGCTCCGGCTCGTTGGCCTTGGACGACTGTGGTTCCGGCATGGCTGCTGGGACACCTCATTTGTTGGGATTACTGTCAACTGCTCTTCCCTTTTTGTGGATTACGATAAGTACTCTTTCGAAGTTCAATTTTTATTTGGAATATTACACTACCTGCGGATACAACAATCGATTTTTAATTTGAATACTACCCTGTTCGTGGATACGTACAAGATTTGCTCCTGCTTTGCTTTATTGCCCGTGAGGATATAAAGTTGCTGTTGCTTCGTTTATGGCTTCCATGGGGAATAATTAATAACCTGCTGACTTGTGTTCTTCCTGAGGAGTATGCAAGACTGTTCTTCGGCGTGGGGTTCGTACCTCACCACAGATGGCTGTTCCCTTGGGATCGCATCCTGTTCTGTTGTCAAGATTCTTCATAACTTGGGTTTGTTCAACAACCAAGTGGTCTCTTGAAGGACCACATTGACCTTGAAAAGGGGGGATATGTAAGGTTATGAAGTTCATTATTTTCAGCTCCACACAGCTGCCCCTGTACACAGTAACACCCGTGTAGAAGACGCCACGGTCGGGTGTTCCTCAGACTGTTTACATTCCAGGAAAAGAGTCCGAAGGAGAAGAAGAACGCTTTTCAATAATCAAAGTACTTAATTTGTGATTAAAGCTATTCGAAACAGATGTTGATCAATAATAATCAAGTGAATGATCTGTGGAATAAAGATGTCATGATTTATGTGTTTAATGAAAACAGGACTACTGCACAGACAGACTGACCCTCATCTCCATAGAAACGCATGACACATTGTTCCAACCAATCAGAGCTTTCGGCTGCCGCAGGAGAATCTGGCTTGTTGACTTAAAGTGTCCAATCCGCTTTACTAAAACTTATCAACAATTCAGAGATATAAAACAAGGCAACGCCATTTTAAGCTCAGTTCCATTTTGACTTCAGTTCTATTCACCGTCATCCCAAAGAGAAGCACAGCCTGGCCAGATGTGTTTTCTTCTTCAAACTAAGAACTGTGAAGTTGGAGATTTTCGTCGTTTGACAACCAGACGAATGACAGATGACCACCTGGCCAGCTCGGCCAGGTGGTCATCCAACGTGCGCCGACGAATAAGAATGTCGTCGACATAGATGAGTGTCCCACGCTCTCGAGCATCGGGGCAGGCCTTGTTCAAGAAGATGTTGAACTCAGCTGGCGAGTTGGAATAACCAAAAGGACACCGGGTGAAGGTGTACTGCCGGTTGGCAAAGGAGAAAGCAAGTTTGTGTTGGTCCGATTCGTGGACGGGAATCGTCCAAAATCCAGACGCAATGTCAAGGGTGGAAAAGTACTTAGCATCTTTCACTTTTGGAAGCTCCTGCTCCAGGCGTGCCATAGGCCACCTAGACAAGGGGACCTGTTTGTTGAGTTGCCGGTAGTCAATGGTAAGTCGCCACTTACCGTTAGGCTTCAGTACCGGACACAACGGAGCCGAGTAGGTGCTGTTGCAGGGTCGAATGTCCCCGTTAGCCAAGAGGCTGTCAATGATTTCCTGGACCGGTTCTATGGAAGCCAGGGGAATCTTGTGCCGCACAAAGGACGGCAGTGCATCTGGCCTGGTAGGAATCCGGACTTCATGGATAGTGGTCAGACCACAGTCCAAGGAGTCAAGTGAAAGAAAATCCTGGTACTTTAGCAAAAGTTGTCGTAGCTTGTCTCGCTCGACCTCGTTTGTGAGAGCATCTGCTTGGTCTATTACCTTCTCAATCTGTGACAGAAGTTCCGGGGGTCTACCCGGTGGCTTCGAGAGTGGTGGTGAGGTCGAAATCGCGTCCCCCCCCCGAAAGACTTGCCACAGAAAGGCGTCCGCCTGTGTGAGGCCACGGTTTGTATGGCTTCGGCTTCCTCACACGTGCAAACAGTTGTCCGGATGCACAGCTGATTCTAGCGTCAAGGCGTTGGAGACAGTCCAACCCTATGAGCATGGGCATCCTCATCTCCTCGCTGATGTACACGAGGTGTTTAAAGGATATGCCTCCTATCGAGAAGTTGACCTCAGTCGTCGCAGCCGCGGACGACGGAGCGCCATAGAAATCGTCAAAATCCTCTGGGCCTGAAATGAGTGTGGGGGTTGAGATGTCCTCCCCCCTTTGTTCGCACATGCTGCTGTAAAGAGCTCCGCTGATGAGCGAGATGTCCGCTCCTGTGTCTAATAATGCGACACAGCGATGTCTCTGATTTACAGTGACCTCCACTGCGGGCCTATTAGATCCCTTTCTCACGACCAGAGGTGCAAGCAAATTTTTTTTCAGTTACGGCGGAAGCAGTAGTGGTACTGGTGTCGTCATCTGTGGGTTCATCGCCTAACATCGCCACGGATGGAACGACCGGCGAGGTGTTGTCGCTTTCCTTTGAGGTGTTGTTGTTTTCCTGTGAGTCAGAACCTGTGAAAACATCAGCCTGCAGCACTTCAGTCTCATTTTGCGGCTTCTCAGGCAAACACGGAGCTGCTGCCCGTGTCGCCTGAAAATCACGCATAAACTGTTTGACGTCCTCGCCGTCTTTCTGAAGAGCGCAGATCATGTTCATCATGTTCCTCATCTCAGTCATCATTGGTAGGAAAGCGCGTTGCATCGCCGCCTGAAGTTGTGATGGAAATTGCATTGTTTCCTCTGAGCTCATCTTCCAAAGTAGTAATGTTCTTTAATTTACTAATTTCACCAGAAACAACCTTACCTGTAGACTTATCAAAGAATTAGTTACAGGGAAGCTTGGCTGTTGAATTAATATTTTGGGCAAAATTGTTCAATAATGCCAAAAATAACATCCTCTTTTGACCTTCCCAAGATGGCGGGTCGAGCTACGTGTCGGGTTACCTAAGATGGCGGACCGCCGCGCATGCGTCGTCCGACAACCGGCTTTGATCCCCGTAGCAATTGCACGATTCTAAACACAGGAGCGTTTATTAGAACCGCCGCTAACGTTATCCAAAAGTACACTGTACCGGAAGGTTTATTGGGTTTAAGGACGCAGAATCGCTGCGTCGGAACGGCTTGAAAGCTTCGCGGGACGCGTTCCCGAGCCTCTCACCGAGAGTGGCTAGTTAGCTCTTTGGCTAGTGCTAGCGAACGCCCTGGAGCGACCAGGGTCTTAAAATTGACCGATTAACCAACGGGCATCTCGCTCCGTGGTTAAAAGGGTGTTAACAGCGTACGCAATCTGGATGCAGTATCGCTCTACGGTACATAACCCGACTTACAGCGGTTACCTAACAAGATAAGCAACGGCAGTTGCTAACGAGAATTCCGGTAAGGACAGACGCTGATCAGACGTCTATTGGACGGAAATAAATTTCCGACGGAGTCTTCTGTCTCCGATTACACAAATGGATGCACACAGTGTCACAAACACCGCGACAAACAATAAACAGACGGTTCCAACGTATTAAAACAGGAGAAATGTTTACCCTCAGATGTAGGCCCAAAATGGCCGTTAGCACACGTCAGCACTCAAGGTGTTTTGATGAAACAGCGCCTCCTGTCGGAGGGTGATGAATGTGCACCCCCCTTTCTGAGAAGCTGAATGAGGAAAATGCTCGCCTTTTCCTCTCCGAACTCACACACTAGACAAAAATCCCAAACTATGTCTCAAAATCGGCACAAAGTGTAATAAACTGTGCAGATATCATGCTAGGCTCGCCAATTGTAACGAAATAGATTGATGTAACTATCTAGAGTTGTATTTTAATACACTGTAAGTAGATCACTTGTTATAATCAGAAGATGGGCTGTTTTTATCATCAGGGAGTTTAATTAAACACTCTGTATTGACTTTGAGACAAGAAAAGAGAGAGAGTTGGAATCGTTTAAGAATCTTTAATTTCTTAATTATAAATTCTTAACAATCTACCAGGACTAACTCTGTGATGGATGAAAATGGATTTGGATGTTGTGTTGGTGCGTGTGTGTGTGTGTGTGTGTGGTTGGTTCAGACTCCTTAGGCTGACGTCATTGAATCTGGTCGTCTTTGTTATGACTAGATATCACGAGGCTTATAAAGTGATGACATGAGCTGCTATTTTGCCGTGTACGTACCCAGTGGGGGGCCTCCCAGGTAGATCAGGAAATGCCAGGTCCAAGAACCTCGGATGTGTACTGGAGCTGTTCGAAGCAGCGGTCGCAGCACGTCAAAGCCCGTCTGAAGGGTTGACCCCGGTACCAATCGGCAGCGCCAGCAGGTGCTCTTATTTTGAAAGGATGTCGTCTGGTTGTTAAACGACGAAAATCTCCAACTTCACAGTTCTTAGTTTAAAGAAGAAAACACATCTGGCCAGGCTGTGCTTCTCTTTGGGATGACGGTGAATAGAACTGAAGTCAAAATGGAACTGAGCTTAAAATGGCGTTGCCTTGTTTTATATCTCTGAATTGTTGATAAGTTTTAGTAAAGCGGATTGGACACTTTAAGTCAACAAGCCAGATTCTCCTGCGGCAGCCGAAAGCTCTGATTGGTTGGAACAATGTGTCATGCGTTTCTATGGAGATGAGGGTCAGTCTGTCTGTGCAGTAGTCCTGTTTTCATTAAACACATAAATCATGACATCTTTATTCCACAGTTCATTCACTTGATTATTATTGATCAACATCTGTTTCGAATAGCTTTAATCACAAATTAAGTACTTTGATTATTGAAAAGCGTTCTTCTTCTCCTTCGGACTCTTCTCCTGGAATGTAAACAGTCTGAGGAACACCCGACCTTGGCGTCTTCTACACGGGTGTTACTGTGTACAGGCGCAGCTGTGTGGAGCTGAAAATAATGAACTTCATAACCTTACAACTGCTAAGGATATTGATGGCTTCGACTCATTAAACTGTTCATTCATGTGCTGACGTCTGGAAAACACAAACGTGACTGTGTCAATACTCGTGCTTTGTGGCAAATTAAAGCGCAGCAGTGCGTAAAATAGTGCGAGGAAGAGCGCCACTATCATCCGTGTTTGCTGAATGGTGTTTTATGAATGAAATGGATTTGGATAATGATGAAACCAAATCTAGAGACAATGGAAATGAAAAAAGACAAAGGAAGTTTTCTGTTAAAGGTTTGGCTTTTGAGATCGAAAAACTGCAAAAGGAGAGGTCTTATCTATTTAAACAAGCCAGTAAAATAAAAGCAAAAATAAAAGACCTTTGTTCATCATCTGCCAATTGTATTGCCATTAAACAACATCTTAAAGGGTTCAGTGCATTATGTAAAAATGCATCTTCACTTCATGACACTTTATTAAAGGAGTTTTCTTTACCCGAAGATGAACAACAGAGACAAAATGCATGGTTTAAAGATAAAAGTGCTGCAAATGAAGCGTTCGTGAATGAAGTGTGCAGTTGGTTAAAAGAAAACGAAGTTTTGAATGAAAATGAAAATGCTGATGATGAGCCCGACGCGAAGGTTGGGGTGAAAGATGATGAACATTTTGACTGTGTTAAACCTGAAGATAGTGCGTCAAATGTATCCAAACAGTCGCGCAAAAGCAGCCGTGCGTCCGGATCAAGCACTTCATCCGCTTGTAAATTGGTCGTGGCAGAGAAAGCAGCATTGATTGAGAAAGCTGTTGCTCTGAAGAGGAGACACGAGCTGGAAGAGCAAGAGGAAAAACACAGACTGGAAGCGGAGAAATTAAGAAAGCAAAAGGAACAAATGGAGTTGGAAGCACAAATAGCTGCTGCATCAATAAAACTCTGTTTTGGAAGGAAGTGATGTGGGAAGACGATCCTGCTCAAATGGCATGAACTCTTATGTGAGCAAAGGACTCAGAACAAAAGCAAGCCGAGTTTAATCCTCAAGCAAAGGAATTTGTGCCAAAAGGCGCCGTCTTTCAGCTGAGCTCAACAGCGCCCCTAGTGTCTGAACCAGATGCTCGACCTAAAACTGTCTCACTCAAGTCAAGTGCACAGACTCAAAGCAAGCAACAAAAGTTAAAGATGTCCATTCAAAGTGAATCACTACAACCACAATCTTCCCAAAACCAGCAGCAGAACCCTGTGCAAAGTTTTCACCTGTGAACAACAATGCAATTTGTGCTATTATGCAAAAGCAAAATGAAATCACAGCAATGCGTGTTCAGCAGCACCAATTATCAGCTACGTTGCCCCAGCGAGAAATTCCAATTTTGATGGTAATCCACTACAATGTATTTCATTTCTTAGAGCCTTTGAACATTGTGTGGAGGGAAAAACCAGCAGCTATCAGGAGTGTTTGTACTTTCTCGAACAATACACCAGGGGACAGCCAAGAGAGCTTGTGAGGAGCTGCATGCATATGCCATCACAGCAAGGTTACCAAAAGGCAAAAGGTCTTCTAATGGAGCACTTTGGCAATGAACATAAAATAGCAACAGCATACATGGACAAAGTCATTGGTTGGCCAGCAATTAAAACTGAAGAAATTCAAGCTTTGCAAGACTTTGCTTTGTTTTTAAGAGGATGCTGTAATGCTATGTCTGACATACATTATATGGAAGAACCTAATCTACCATCCTACATGAGGCAAGTGATCCTGAAATGGCCCTACAAGCTACATGAAAAATGGAGAACCGCAGCCTGTGAACTACAGGAACGGCGAGGTTTCAGGGCAACATTTACTGACATGGTCACCTTCCTTGAGCATCAAGTAAAAATATTGTCTCATCCTTTATTTGGAGACATTTCTGAAACAAGACCAAGTCTTGCAGCAAAGGAAGTACAGAGAAACAAAGGCTCAATAAAGACCAACATCAAAGGAAGCACCTTTGTTACTGCTATAGCACCCAGTGACTGCGCTATATCTTCTCCATCTGTGCTACCAAAGCCACAAGTGCAGCCAGTAGCTACCAGAAGTCCAGCTCCAGAAGCCTGTCCATATTGTGATCAATCTCATTCCTTATTGAAATGTCCAAAGCTAACCAGGATTCCTCAAAATGATAACATTGAATTTCTGAAAGGAAAAGGAATATGTTTTGGATGTTATAAGGTTGGCCACATGACTAAGGAATGTAAAAATCGCCTCACTTGTGATAAATGCAACCGGAAGCATCCTACAATCCTACATTCTGACAAAGAACAAGCTAAAGCCCAAGAAACACCTGTCAGCAGTGCCCTCGTGTCTCATAAAGCTGATGTTTGTACTGATGGAGGAGAGGACTGTACTCTTTCAATTGTTCCCGTCAAAATAAAATCTAAGAAAGGAGATCAAGTGTTTCAAACTTATGCCTTCTTGGATCCTGGAAGCACGGCAACTTTCATTACCAACAAATTAAAGAAGAAACTAAACGTGCAAGGCCCAAAGATTAACATCTTGCTGCGTACTATGG
Organism: Nothobranchius furzeri; assembly: GCF_043380555.1. Lineage (NCBI taxonomy): Eukaryota > Metazoa > Chordata > Actinopteri > Cyprinodontiformes > Nothobranchiidae > Nothobranchius > Nothobranchius furzeri. Next base: position 28,642,138 of record NC_091745.1, read on the forward strand.
GCCAAGAAAGGTTGGTGAGCAGCTGTTGTGCCACTGAACTGGAAATTTCGGGGCTACAAAGTAACAGCTTTGTAGAACTTCCTGAAGTTTACACACAAGAAGCCATTCCAGTCTCTCGGAACAACATTCCTCTTCAGAGAGATGTTGAAAAATGGGACTATCTCAGCACCATCAGGAATCCGGAACTGGATGCTGATGTCGAGCTTTTGATTGGAATCAATGCATCAAACCTCATGGAGCCATGGGAGATAATCAACAGTCAAGGCAACGGACCATATGCTGTCAGAACCCCACTTGGATGGGTCATTAATGGTCCCCTACGAAGCAGTGTAACTACCCAGAAGGGTTGTACAACTGTTTACGCAAACAGGATTTCTGTTGCCAAACTGGAGGAGCTGTTGATATCTCAATACAATCAAGACTTAGATGAAAAAACACTGGAAGAAAAACATGAAATGTCTATCGAGGACAAGAAATTTATGGAAATAATGGAAAATTCAGCTTGTATGCTGGATGGACATTATTGTTTGGACTTGCCCTTCAAAAAGGACGACATTATCATGCCCAACAACCAGTGTGTAGAGCCCTGCACTGAAGCCCTAGGCCCTCAGGTCGGCCCGGCCCGGCCCTACAGCCTTCGGGCCGGGCTTCGGGCCAATGACTGTGTAATTACCTCGGACACGGGCCGGGCAGGGCGCCTTTGTTTTTAATCGAATTCATAAAAAAAATTGAAACACTAAATCACTCAAAAGATTCCCATCTGAACATCTGAGCTGGACACTGCTCAGCGCAGCTCGCTGTCACCGCGTACATAAGGTCCACAGCGAGCTGAAGATGTGGAGAGGGGCTTGGAGCACGTTGCAGAACCAGAGCGCATGCAAGAAGATTCCTCCCACTGAAGCGAGTGTTTTCCAAACCCTGTCTCTCAGAGAGACTTGTCACTTAGAAAATGTTCCCTGATTATGAAACTTTGGCTGAATAGTGCTTGTTCCTGTCTCCAATGTGGCGACGCATCCAGGAGCCGTCTGAGGAGAAGCCCAGAATCTCACATCTTCTTCAGCTCAGAAAGCGCCTATGATTACGCACAAGCGTGACGCGTCAACCCGGTCTCACAGTAAGACCGGGTTGGAACTGTTCAGGTTTACGCAGACAATCTTTACATTTAGAATTGACTTACAGATATAAAATTAATGCAGTAAAATATAAAGCATTTTATTTAAATATCCATTCATTATTTTACAAGCACAGAGAGCCGCATCAGATGGATGGAAGAGCCGCATGTGGCTCCAGAGCCACGGGTTGCCGACCCCTGACTGAAACGCAGCAGTAGAGCCCTGCGCGGGACTGTTTTCTTCATCCCGCTCCTGCCCGCTCCCGCTGAATTTCTGACAATTACCGCCCGCAACCGCAACGTGTGTGTTACACTCCCGCCCGCAACCGCAAAACTCGGAGAAATTATTACCTCACAATAAAAGAGATGTATTGAGTTTGCATCCTCAATATGTCATTTTATAGGCTATACCAGGGGTCGGCAACCCGCGGCTCTTCCATCCATCTGATGCGGCTCTCTGTGCTTGTAAAATAATGAATGGATATTTAAATGAAATGCTTTATATTTTACTGAATAAATTTTATATCTGTATGCTAATTCTAAATGTAAAGATTGACTGCATAAACCTGAACAGGCCCAACCCAGTCTTACTGTGAGACCGGGTTGACGGGTCGCGCTTGTGCGTAATCATAGGCGCTTTCTGAGCTGAAGATGTGAGATTCTGGGATTCTCCTCAGACGGCTCCTGGATGTGTTGCCTCATTGGAGACAGGAACAAGCACTATTCAGCCAAAGTTTCATAATCAAGAACATTTTCTAAGTGACAAGTCTCTCTGAGAGACTCGCTTCAGTGGGAGGAACCTTCCCGCATGCGCTCTGGTTCTGCAACGCGCTCCAAGCCAATCTCCACATCTTCAGCTCGCTGTGCACCTTACGTACGCGCTGACAGCGAGCTGCGCTGAGCAGTGTCCAGCTCAGATGTTCAGCTCAGATGTTCAGATGGGAATCTTTTAGCTACATCTGCAATGTGCATAACGAACAAAATGTCAGTTCGTCTGCATGCATCGGGGTAATTCTTTCTATTCTTTCTCCGTCAAAATAAACGGTTAAATACGGGAAATGTCCGGTCAACACAACACAAGCCCTGCTTTTAACTGTTTTGTTTTCTTGTGAAAATTGTTGCAAAGAGATATAATTTAACTTGATTAACACCAGAGCCAGGCGCACTGCGCCGTCATCTCCGTGACGGTAAATGAGGGAAAAACAAATTGATCGGATCCTGCATGTCTTTTAACACATTGGTCAGGATTCACGCACTTTGTTTTCATTTAGTTGGTTAAAAAAAAGTCAGGCTCGGGTCGGGCCAGAGAATCCTGAAAACCTTTTCGGACCGGGTCGGGCTGGGGCTCCACTCCCTCGGGCCGGGCCGAACACGGGCTCAGATTTTAGGCCCGTGCAGGGCTCTACCGGTGTGTTATGGCACAACACCTTCAGACCCTCAAAAGAAAGTTTGAGAGGAACAAAGTCTACAAAAAGGAATATACAACATTCATGATGGATCTTATCGACAAAGGCTATGCAGAAAAGGTACCTCTTGACCAGATGGAACCCAAAGAAGGAAAAGTCTGGTATCTTCCACACCACGGTGTCTATCACCCAAGGAAAAAAACTTTGAGAGTGGTTTTTGACTGTGGAGGAAGCTACAAAGGCTCTTCATTGAATGGCCAGCTTCTACAGGGGCCGGACCTTACCAACTCTCTCTTCGGTGTTCTAACCAGATTCAGGCAAGAAAACATTGCTCTGATGACAGATGTCCAGGCCATGTTCCATCAAGTAATAGTGTCAGAAAAGCATCTGGACTTTCTACGCTTTCTGTGGTGGCCATTAGGAGACACGTCTGTCAGCCCAATGGAATACCGGATGACAGTTCACCTCTTCGGAGCTGTATCATCGCCAAGTTGTGCCAATTATGCTCTGAGGCAAACTGCTACGGACAACATTGGATTTCATAAAGAAGTGACTGACACTGTCTATAATAACTTTTATGTGGATGATTGTCTAAAATCTGTTGCCATGGAAGAAACTGCAGTAAAGCTGGCAGAAGATCTTACTAAATTGTGTTCTAAAGGAGGATTTAAGCTTTCAAAGTGGATAAGCACAAGTCGTGCTGTGCTATCGTCCATTCCTGAACAGAAACGTTCCAATTCAACAAGACAACTACATCTGGAATGGGATAGTCTGCCTGTAGAAAAGGCTCTTGGCCTAAGCTGGTGTGCAGAGTGACACTTTTATCTTTCAACTAGTGATGGAAGAAAGACCTCACACCAGACGTGGCATTCTCTCAATGGTCAGTTCCATCTATGATCCACTGGGTTTCCTGGCACCATTCACTTTGTTACCAAAGTTATTGCTGCAGGAGATGTGCAGGAGAAAAATGACTTGGGATGAGCCTGTCTCCCAGACAATGTCACAGCAATGGACTTCATGGCTTCAAGATCTGCAAAAAATAGAGTTTAATGTGAGTCGCTGTATTAAACCAAAAAACTTTGAAGAACCACTACAAGCTCAACTGCATCATTTTGCGGATGCCAGTGAACATGGTTATGGTACAGTGTCTTACCTACGACTGCAGGATGAGAAAGGAAATGTGCATCTGGCCTTTATGCTGGGCAAGGCTAGAGTTGCTCCATTAAAACAACAATTCCCCGCCTTGAACTTACCGCTGCTGTGCTTGCTGTGAAAGTTGACAGAATGTTAAGAAAGGAACTGTTACTTGACTTAACATACTCATACTTCTGGACGGACAGTCAGACGCTGCTGAAATACATACACAATGAGAACAAACGATTTTACACCTTCGTTGCAAATGGGGTGGCTGCAATAAGGGAAGCTACAGATGTATGGCAGTGGAGATACGTTGCTTCTCAGCTTAATCCAGCCGATGAAGCATCCAGAGGACTTACCGCACATGACTTCATGGCCTGTCAAAGGTGGATCACAGGTCCAGCCTTTCTTCAGAAGCCAGAAAAGGACTGGCCAGAGGTTTTTAACCCAAAGCTTGTTTCTTTAGAGGATCCAGAAGTCAAAGGTGAAGTCATAGTGAATGTTTTCAGCTTACAGGCCAATGATCCTACTTCAAGGTTCGTTCATTATTTTTCAAGTTGGAGAAAGCTGAAAACTTCAGTCGCTTTGTTTCTCAAGCTAAAGGCTGGATCTTAGTCAAAAAAGGAAAGAATTTGAGGCTTCACTCCCTGCTGCCGATGTATCGACTTTCACTGAGAAAGCACAAGAAAACATGAACAGAGCCAGAGAAGGTGTTCGCACACCAACATAGTCAGTGAACGATCTCTTCAAAGCTGAAAGTGCAATCATCTGGTACTGTCAATCAAAAGGGATTCAAAGAAGAAATCAGCACCTTGGACAGTGGTGCTTCTGTTGTATACCCCAGGAGCAGAAACATCCTGCTATTCTCACCAAAGACCAACATGTTTCCAAGCTTATTTTGCAGCATATACACCAGCAGCTTGGGCATGCAGGAAGAAACCACATGCTATCAGCTCTTAAAAAAGATACTGGATTACTAGTGCCAACTCAGCTTGCAGGAAGATCATCTCTGAATGTGTTATTTGTAAATGACAAAGAGCACAGCCCTCTTGGCAGAAAATGTCTTATATGCCAGAAGGACGCATCAGTCCAGATTTGCCACCATTCACTAACGTAGGTGAGGATTATTTTGGGCCCATAGAGGTGAAAAGAGGACGTGCCATGGTCAAAAGATATGGAGTAATCTTTACCTGCATGGCAAGCCGGGCTATACATCTGGAGGTGGCACACTCACTAACGACTGATTCTTGCATCAATGCCATAAGACCTTTTATATGTCGAAAAGGTCCAGTGCGCCAAATGAGATCTGACAATGGCACAAATTTTATTGCTGCAGAACGTGAACTGAGAGAGGCGTTGGCATCAGTGGAACAGAACAAGATTCATCAATTTCTGCTTTCGACAGAGATTGACTGGACATTTAATCCACCTGCTGCATCCCATCATGGAGGAGTTTGGGAGCGTCTTATTAGAATGGTTCGAAAAGTATTATTTTCTGTCCTTCAACAGCAGTCACTGGACGATGAAAATCTACAAACCTTCTCGTGTGAAGTGGAAGCCATTCTAAATGATCGCCCCATAATTACAGTCTCTGATGAGGCAAATGATCTGGAAGCTCTTACGCCAAATCACATTCTGCTGCTCAAAGGGAACCCTATTCTAGCTCCTGGTGTATTTGAAGAGAGAGACTGCTGCATCAGAAAACGCTGGAAGCAGGTTCAGTATCTGGCAGACTTGTTTTGGAAAAGGTGGACAAGAGAGTACTTACCTTTGCTACAAGCAGGGGTGTCGGACTGGGGGGGGGAAGGGTACCGTTTACCCAGGGCCCACTGCAGGGAGGGGCCCTGAGACAGCTTTGAATAAAAATGTTTTATTGTTGTTGTTTTTTCCCCCCAACTTACTTAATGTCTTAATAAACGTCCCTTTACCTGGATAAAGAGGTTAAGAAACAGAATTTCGCCTTAAAAATAATAACTGAATAATCTCTGAGGCATCTATCACCCCTTAAAAATTGTGCAAAGTGGTTTAGTCCACACCAGCGGCCAGGGGCTGCACGGCCGCATGTACAGCTATGAGACATCGCAGATGCCGACAGCCAGAGCTGGAGGCAGGAGAGTCAGTCATGTCTTTTCCCAAGAAAGGGAAATCTGGCTTCCAGAAAAGAAAAGAAAAGAAAAGAAAAGAAAAGAAGGAGAAGGAGAAAAAGTTAATTGAACAGAAGCAAGTATTGACTAGGTTCTTCAAGAAGGAAGGTGAGCAGCAGAACACAGTTTTAGCTGATATTAGCTAGCTCTCAGAAGCTGCATTCATGTTAGGTGTTCAGTGTTCATTTTTGGGAGCTTATGATAGACATTGTCCTCTAAAATATCATAAGCAAAACTTAAAAAAAAGGTCCCCACCCTGGATTGTTAGGGGATTGGAAAGGGCTTGCCAGAAAAAGAAATCACTGTATCTGGATTTTCTAAAAAATCCAACAAAGGAAAAAGAAAAAAGGTATAAGGAATATAAAAACAAATTAACTACAATAATAAGGAAGCAAAAAAAGGAATATTATGATCAGCTTTTCCTAAAACACAAAAATAATATTAAAGGTACATGGAATGTGTTAAATAAATTAATAAGAAATACAAAAGAAGCAGGTATAGATATTCACAATAAAAATGGAAAGAACATTGCAAATGAGTTTAATAAATATTTTGTGAATGTTGGCCCTAATCTAGCTAAAAAGCTGCCAGAAGTTGACATTAACCATGAAATAAATAAAAATAATAATACAATGTTTTTGAGCAGTGTAAGCCAAAGTGATGTGATCCAAGCGGTACATAGTTTCAAAAGTTAAAAGTCCTTAGATTTTCATGGGATGGATATGTCTCTCATCAAGGAGGTTATCCATTGCATTATTGAACCTTTTACTTATATTTGTAATAAATCATTTTCAAGTGGCACAGTCCCTGAACAAATGAAAATAGCCAGAGTTATTCCTATTTATAAAAGTGGTGACAAATGATTAGCTTGTAAGTATAGACCTATCTCTTTACTGCCACAGTTTTCAAAGATACTTGAGAAACTTTTTGTAATTAGATTTGAAGCATTTACCAACAAGTTTGATCTTTTAAATGACCATCAGTATGGGTTTAGGAAGAATCGTTCAACCTCATTAGCAGTTATGGATTTGGTAGAGCAGATTGCAACAGCAGTGGATCAAAAACTTAATGTAGTGGCTGTCTTGATTGACTTGAGTAAGGCATTTGATACAATTGATCACACATACCTGCTCAAGAAATGTGAATACTATGGTCTTCGTGGTAAAACCAATCAATGGCTTGAAAGTTATTTAAGCAGTAGATTTCAATATGTTAATGTTAATGATATAGATTCACAGCTTGAAAGAGTAATATGTGGTGTACCGCAAGGCTCGGTGCTCGGACCGAAATTATTCAACCTATACCTGAACGACATCTTTTCTGTATCGTCTCGGTTAAAATTTATTATGTTTGCAGATGATACAAATTTCATTTGTATGGGAAAAGATATGAGTAAATTATTACAAGAGGTTGAAAACGAATTGGATTCAATTAAAAAATGGTTTGATTACAACAAGCTATCACTAAATGAAAATAAAACCAAATTTATGATATTTTCAGGGAAAAGGGACAATGACGGTGCTAAGCTGTATTTAAATGGAGTCCCAATTGAACAAGTACATGAAACTAAATTCCTAGGTGTGATTATTGATAGTAAACTCAGTTGGAAACCACACATTGAATATATCAAACGGCAAGTGTCTAAATCTATTGCTATACTTTATAAAACTAGTGATGTACTAAATAAAAAAGCCTTGTTTTTAATTTATAGCTCTTTAGTTATGCCTTATTTGTCTTACTGTGCAGAGGCTTGGGGAAATGCAGTAAAACATGTGTTGAGACTGTATTTAAATTACAAAAAAAGGCGATTAAAATAGTTAATAAATTGGGATACCTCGAACCAACCCATTATCTATTTATTCAAACTAAAACGCTAAAATTAGGAGATATTATTAAAGTAAAAATCTTAGAGATTCTTCATAAAGTAGTTAATGATAATATCCCAAATTGCATAAAAGTTCATTTCAAACCAAGAGATGATCATTATAATCTCAGAGGTGTATTTATGTTTGAATGTGTAAAAGCCAGAACTAATGTGAAATCAAGATGTGTTTCCATTCTTGGTGTGAAATTGTGGAATGAGTTAGATGATGATTTGAAGAAATGTACTTCTTTACTAAAGTTTAAAGCAGGTGTAAAGTGTCACATATTTACAGGGTATGAAAAGTAAGTATAGACATTAATGAATTTTCATTGTGGTTATTTATATTGGGGAAAATAAAAGAAATGTATATTGGTTATGTATCTTAGGTGGAAAATAGGGTAGGCTAAAATACGCTTTGCTTCTGCCTATTCCTTTTTTGGTTTAAATTCAAATTGTTAATATTGTTTTGTTTGAAAAAAAAAATTTATGTTAATGCTATAAACCAAAATAAAGACCGAAAGAAAGAAGAAAGAAAGTGTTAAACGCCTTTAGTTTCACCATCAAGATCAAATATAAATTAATTACTGTTATCAGTGATAACACTAATAAATTTATATATATATATTAATCAGAATTATTATCGCGGGCGGCCGCCGCCAATTAATTCGCGGACCTCGCAGTAAAAACAGGTTCACTCTGTGTGGATATTTCAGCTCCTTCCCAGTCATGGACCAGGACAAACTTGGTATCGATGGATTCGTGGTAATCTCAGGAATGAGAAGCTGCCACTGTTTTTCGTATAGCATGATGACACTGGTGTTAGAGGATTGTTATTGACCTGGTTAGATATTTTAAGCCTATTTTAAATTTCTTTATATTTGATCTTGAAAACGGACAATCTTATAATTTGGCTGATAATGCAGGGATTATAAAATTTAGAGTACATTACATTCACAGAGAGAACCTGGTTTATTTCATGTCATATGTATTTAATATATCAATATATATCAGTATTAGCAAAGCTTAACATCATGAACCATGACAGACATGACTGAAGAGCAGATGAAGATATCATGCCAGGCACTGATGAGAAAATATTACAAGGATCTCACAGCTGAATTAGAGAATGAGATGCTACACCTGAGAACAATATATGGTGCCACATTTCCACACATTCAGTCTCCTCTTGAGCTGCTTAGTGCCATACAGGATGCAATTACAGAGCATTTTTGGAGAAGTTTGTATTGGACTGAGAATATTTTGCACACTACCTGTGACTGTTGCTGGGGGTGAACGGGCTTTTAGCAAACTGAAACTGGTGAAAAATTATTTGAGATCAACAATGTCCCAGGATAGACTGAACAGCCTAGCTCTTCTTTCTATTGAAAGCCAATTAGCCAAAGGATTGGACTTTAAAGATCTCATAAGTGATTTTGCTAACATGAAGACCCGTCAGTGGGCATTTACTGGAAAATAAATTCCAGGATTTTTGTTTGAACACATTGTTGGCAAATAAAAATAATTATATGTGAAGTCTGGGCTTTTCACTTTTATTATGCTGGCATTTGTATTTGCTCAATATAGAGGTTAAACTAAGATCATATTTATTGTCTTGTCTTATAGCATGACAAAAAATGTGTAAGAGAGATATTAAGTAATTGAGCATGGGGGCCCACCTAGAAGACTTGTACCTAGGGCCCAGAATTCGGTGCTACGCCCCTGGCTACAAGAAAGACAAAAATGGTCTAAGCCTCAAAGAAACTTCACAGTGGGAGACGTCGTCGTGGTGATGGATCATACTGCGCCTCGTGGATCTTGGATTCTTGGAAGAATAATCAACACTTATCCTGACAAAAATGGACTTGTTCGAGCAGTTCAGCTGAAAATGAAGACCGGACAGTTGGAGAGGCCCATCTCGAAGATCTGCCTTCTTCAAGCAGCTGTATAAGATGAGAGAAGATACTACATGGGACATTTTTTGGCTCCTTATTTTATTATTTAATTGTGCTGTCTACACAATTGGGGCCGGTGTGTAGGAGCCAATCTTGTTTTGTTTTAGATTATCTTATGGTCTAAGTTTATTTTGATAATGTTTTATGTGCATTTCAGTTTATTGCACTGTGGTTTGTATTTCATTTAACCACTGGTGGCACTGCGGAGCCTATAAAGGTGTTGAGGTGGCAGTGCATTGGCGTTTTTTGGGTGACGGGAGGTCACACGGTTTTTACCGCTTCGTTTGGTTTCATATGCCACATCTAATTTGCCGTTATGATTTTCATCATTTACATAAACCTTCTCCTCCTTGAACCGTCACCTTATCGTGGTGGAGGAGTTTGAGTGCCCTAATGATACTAGGAGCTATGTTGTCTGGGGCACTTAGTGCCCCTGGTAGGGTCTCCCATGACAAATTGGTCTTAGGTGAAGGGTGAGACAAAGAACGGTTCGAAGGATCTTTCATGGCGGTTAAAACGAAGAGTCGGAGTACCCGGCCCGGAGGGTTACCGGGGTCCCACCCTGGAGCCAAGCCTGGGGTTGGGGCCCGTGAGCGAGCGCCTGGTGGCCGGGCTTTCGCCCATGGGGCCCGGCCGGGCCCAGCCCGAACCGGATACATGGGCTCGTCCAACTGTGGACCCACCACCCGCAGGAGGAACATGAAGGGTCCGGTGCAATGCGAATCGGGTGGCAGACCAAGGCGGGAGCCTTGGCGGTCCAATCCCCGGACAAGAAAACTAGTTTTTGGGACATGGAACGTCACCTCGCTGGCGGGGAAGGAGCCGGAGCTTGTGGCAGAGGTTGAGCGGTACCGGCTAGATATAGTCGGACTCACCTCGACACATTGCATTGGCTCTGGAACCCGAGACCTGGAGAGGGGTTGGACACTCTACTTTGCTGGAGTTGCTCCGGGTGAGAGGCGGAGGGCTGGGGTTGGCTTTTTGTTAGCCCCGAGACTCTCTGCCTGTGTGTTGGGGTTTACCCCGGGGGACAAGAGGGTAGCTTCCTTGCGCCTTCGGGTCGGGGAACGGGTCCTGACTGTTGTTTGTGCTTATGGGCCAAATATCAGTTCAGAGTACCCACCCTTTTTGGAGTCCCTGGGACGAGTGCTAGATAGTGCTCCATCAGGGGACTCCATTGTCCTGCTGGGGGACTTCAATGCTCACGTGGGCAATGACAGCTTGACCTGGAGGGGTGTGATTGGGAGGAACGGCCCACCTAATCTGAACTCGAGCGGTGTTTTGTTATTGGACTTCTGTGCAAGCCGCAGTTTGGCCATAACGAACACCATGTTCGAACATAAGGATGCCCATCGGTACACTTGGTACCAGGGCAGCCTAGGTCACAGGTCGATGATAGATTTTGTAGTCGTATCATCTGACCTGCGGCCGTATGTTTTGGACACCCGAGTGAAGAGAGGGGCGGAGCTGTCAACTGATCACCACCTGGTGGTGAGTTGGATCAGATGGCAAGGGAACATGCCGCGTAGACCTGGCAGACCCAAACGCATAGTGAGGGTCTGCTGGGAACGCCTGGCAGAAGAACCTGTCAAGACGGTCTTCAACTCCCACCTCCGGCAGAGCTTTGACCACGTCCCGAGAGCAGTGGGGGACATTGAGTCCGAGTGGGCCTTGTTCCACTCTGCGATTGTCGAGGCGGCTGTTGCTAGCTGTGGTCGTATGGTGGCCGGTGCCAGTCGTGGTGGCAACCCCCGTACCCGCTGGTGGACACCAGAGGTTCGGGGAGCCGTCAGGCTGAAGAAGGAGGCCTACAGGGTGTGGCTGGTCTGTGGGTCTCCGGAGGCAGCAGACAGGTACCGGATAGCCAAGCGGGGTGCAGCAGTGGCAGTTGCCGAGGCAAAATCTCGGGCGTGGGAGGAGTTTGGTGAGGCCATGGAGAAAGACTATCGATCGGCTCCAAAGAGGTTCTGGCAAACTGTCCGGCGCCTCAGGAGAGGAAGGCAGCAACTCGCTCACACTGTTTACAGTGGGGATGGGGAGCTGCTGACGTCAACTGAGGCTATAGTCGGACGGTGGAAGGAATACTTTGAGGAGCTCCTCAATCCCACCAATGCGCATTCCGAGGAGGAACCAGAGCTGGGAGGCCTGGGGATGGACTGTCCGATCTCGGGGGCAGAAGTTGCTGAGGTAGTCAAACAACTACACAGCGGCGGAGCCCCGGGGGCGGATGAGGTTCGTCCTGGGTATCTCAAGGCTATGGATGTTGTAGGGCTGTCATGGTTGACACGTCTCTACAACATTGCGTGGTCATCGGGGGCAGTTCCTAGGGAGTGGCAGACCGGGGTGGTGGTCCCCATCTTTAAGAAGGGTGACCTGAGGGTGTGTTCCAACTATAGGGGGATCACACTCCTCAGCCTCCCTGGAAAGGTCTACGCCAAGGTACTGGAGAGGAGGGTCCGATCGATAGTTGAATCTCAGATAGAGGAGGAGCAATGTGGTTTTCGTCCTGGCCGTGGAACTGTGGACCAGCTCTATACCCTTGCAAGGGTGATAGAGGGGGCATGGGAGTTTGCCCAAGCAATCCACATGTGCTTTGTGGATTTGGAGAAGGCTTATGACCGTGTCCCCAGGGGCATCCTGTGGGGGACGCTCCAGGAGTATGGGGTGGGTGGCTTTCTGTTAAGGGCCATTCAGTCCCTTTACCAGAGGAGCGTGAGTTTTGGTCCGCATAGCCGGTAGTAAGTCGGACCTGTTCCCAGTGAGGGTTGGACTCCGCCAGGGCTGCCCTTTGTCACCGGTTCTGTTCATCACTTTTATGGACAGAATTTCTAGACGCAGCCGTGGTGTGGAGTGTGTCGAGTTTGGTGGCAGGAGAATCTCGTCTCTGCTTTTTGCGGATGATGTGGTCCTCCTAGCTTCATCCAGCTCTGACCTTCAGCTCTTGCTGGGTAGGTTCGCGGCCGAATGTGAAGCGGCTGGGATGAGGATCAGCACCTCCAAATCTGAGACCATGGTTCTCGACCGGAAAAGGGTGGCTTGCCACCTTCGGGTCGGGGGAGAGGTCCTACCTCAAGTGGAGGAGTTTAAGTATCTCGGGGTCTTGTTCACGAGTGAGGGTAGGAGGGATCGGGAGATCGACAGGCGGATTGGTTCGGCGTCTGCAGTGATGCGGACGCTGAGCCGATCTGTCGTGAGGAAGAGGGAGCTGAGCCAGAAAGCCAGGCTCTCGATTTACCGGTCGATCTACGTCCCAATCCTCACCTATGGTCATGAGCTTTGGGTAATGACCGAAAGAACGAGATCGCGGATACAAGCGGCCGAAATGAGTTTCCTCCGTAGGGTGGCCGGGCTCAGCCTTAGAGATAGGGTGAGGAGCTCGGACATTCGGGAGGGACTCGGAGTAGAACCGCTGCTCCTCCGGATCGAAAGGAGCCAGTTGAGGTGGTTTGGGCATCTGGTCAGGATGCCTCCTGGACGCCTCCCCGGGGAGGTGTTTCGGGCATGTCCTGCCGGCAGAAGGCCCCCGGGTCGACCCAGGACACGTTGGAGAGGTTACATCTCCAATCTGGTCCGGGAACGCCTTGGGGTCCTGCCGGAGGAGCTGGTGGACAAGGCCGGGGAGAGGACGGCCTGGAGCTCCCTAATTGGGTTGCTGCCCCCGCGACCCGGACCCGGATAAGCGGAGGAAGACGAAGACGAAGTACATAAACCTTGATAAGAAATAGCCATTCTGGACCCTGCATAACTGTGATCATCAACATATTCAATAAATGGGACAATAAACCCAAACCCGCTTTCTGCCGGGACAATAGTGTTGAAGCGAGTCAATGCCTCCACCCGCACCCGAGGGTGACTAAAAGTGGGACTTGATAGTCACTACACCACTCCTTCCTTACCTGGGTAGTGTGTTTTTGATTATTGTCATGCCGAAAGACTCTGCCATGTTTAATCGTCAATGCCCAGTATCCAGCAAGTTTTAGTGGTTTCTCTGCTTTAACATGCTTGGTTCATTGGTTGAAGCCTGTGCAGCAGTTCATTGTGCTCTACAGAGGCCTGTTAATTACCTGCTGATTGAAATCATGTGTGCTGAAACAGGGTTAAAACTAAAACATGCTGGATACCAGCCCTCCAGGACCAGGATTGGGCACCCCTGCTTTACATGGATCAGTCATTCTGGTCCCCTTGCAGAAAAACAGACCCAAAGACCCAACCAAAGCAATGTTTCCACCCCCATGCTTTACAGTAGGTATGGTGTTCTTTAGATGCAACTCAGCATTCTTTCTCCTCCAAACACGACCACAAAGTCCTATTTTGGTTTCATCTGACCACATGACATTCTCACAATCCTCTTCTGGATCATCCAGATGCACTCTGGCAAACTTCAGATGGGTCTGCACCATGGACGTAATTTGGGGGGTGGGGGGGGGGGGGGCATGCCCATCCCCCCCCCCCCCACACACACTTTTTCCAAAGTCAAGGTTTGACCCCTGCACTTTTTACCATCCAAAAACAACATTACGCTATATTAAACTGACACTGGTTGAGCTCTAGGGCCAAGCGGAAAACAACCGTTTGTGTTGAAGCCTGTTTCCCATTAGAGCATACTGTAAAGATCCCCCCCCACCCACCCCCCACCCCCCCACTTCTAAAGTGAAAATTACGTCCATGGTCTGCACATCTACTAGCTTAAGCAGGGGGACATGTCTGCCACCACACAATTTCAGTCTCTGGCAGCGTAGTGTGTTACTGATGGTAGTCTTTGTAACTTTGGTCCCAGCTCTCTGCAGGTCATTCACTAGGTCCCCCCATGTAGTTCTGGGATGGTTACTCACAGTTCTTGTGATCATTTTGACCCTACGGGGTGAGATCTTGCTTAGAGCCCCTGATCGAGGGAGATCATCTGTGGTCTTGTATGTCATCCATGTTCTAATAATTACTCGCACTACACCGTCTTGGCAAATTGAGTAAGGTTCTCATAGCGTTATTGTAGGCAGTCTGAATCTTTCGCACACTTGCTTCCATATGGCGAGACCACAAACACACACAAAATTATATATATATATATATATATATATATATATATATATATATAGTGGGGCAAAAAAAGTATTTAGTCAGCCACCGATTGTGCAAGTTCTCCCACTTAAAATGATGACAGAGGTCAGTAATTTACATCATAGGTACACTTCAACTGTGAGAGACAGAATGTGAAAAAAAATCCATGAATTCACATGGCAGGATTTTTAAAGAATTTATTTGTAAATCAGGGTGGAAAATAAGTATTTGGTCAATAACAAGAATTCAACTCAATACTTTGTAACATAACCTTTGTTGGCAATAACAGAGGTCAAACGATTACTATAGGTCTTTACCAGGTTTGCACACACAGTAGCTGGTATTTTGGCCCATTCCTCCATGCAGATCTTCTCGAGAGCAGTGATGTTTTGGGGCTGTCGCCGAGCAACACAGACTTTCAACTCCCTCCACAGATTTTCTATGGGGTTGAGGTCTGGAGACTGGCTAGGCCACTCCAGGACTTTCAAATGCTTCTTACGGAGCCACTCCTTTGTTGCCTGGGCGGTGTGTTTGGGATCATTGTCGTGTTGGAAGACCCAGCCACGTTTCATCTTCAAAGCTCTCACTGATGGAAGGAGGTTTTGGCTCAGAATCTCACGATACATGGCCCCATTCATTCTGTCCTCAACACGGATCAGTCGTCCTGTCCCCTTAGCAGAAAAACAGCCCAAAAGCATGATGTTCCCACCCCCATGCTTCACAGTAGGTATGGTGTTCTTGGGATGCAACTCAGTATTCTTCTTCCTCCAAACACGACGAGTTGAGTTTATACCAAAAAGTTCTACTTTGGTTTCATCTGACCACATGACATTCTCCCAATCCTCTGCTGTATCATCCATGTGCTCTTTGGCAAACTTCAGACGGGCTTGGACATGCACTGGCTTCAGCAGCGGAACACGTCTGGCACTGCAGGATTTGATTCCCTGCCGTTGTAGTGTGTTACTGATGGTGACCTTTGTTACTGTGGTCCCAGCTCTCTGCAGGTCATTCACCAGGTCCCCCCGTGTGGTTCTGGGATTCTTGCTCACCGTTCTCATGATCATTTTGACCCCACGGGATGAGATCTTGCGTGGAGCCCCAGATCGAGGGAGATTATCAGTGATCTTGTATGTCTTCCATTTTCTGATAACTGCTCCCACAGTTGATTTGTTCACACCAAGCTG
Source organism: Nothobranchius furzeri (assembly GCF_043380555.1). Lineage (NCBI taxonomy): Eukaryota > Metazoa > Chordata > Actinopteri > Cyprinodontiformes > Nothobranchiidae > Nothobranchius > Nothobranchius furzeri. The sequence goes on from NC_091745.1 coordinate 28,657,991, forward strand.
CTTGCCTATTGTAGATTCACTCTTCCCAGTCTGGTGCAGGTCTACAATTCTTTTCCTGGTGTCCTTCGAAAGCTCTTTGGTCTTAGCCATAGTGGAGTTTGGAGTCTGACTGTTTAAGGCTGTGGGCAGGTGTCTTTTATACAGATAATGAGTTCAAACAGGTGCCATTAATACAGGTAACGAGTGGAGGACAGAAAAGCTTCTTAAAGAAGACATTACAGGTCTGTGAGAGCCAGAGATTTTCCTTGTTTGAAGTGACCAAATACTTATTTTCCACCCTGATTTACAAATAAATTATTTAAAAATCCTGCCATGTGAATTCATGGATTTTTTTTTTCACATTCTGTCTCTCACAGTTGAAGTGTACCTATGATGAAAATTACTGACCTCTGTCATCATTTTAAGTGGGAGAACTTGCACAATCGGTGGCTGACTAAATACTTTTTTGCCCCACTGTATATTATACGCTGTGTGTATGATTTAGTGACTGTGTATAAAAGTTTCAGCACCTTTGTCTGTCGGTAAATGTTTGATGTCTTTTAGCCCCATTGGTTGAAACTTCTGTCTCGACTCTTTCACTTGACAAATAAATAAATCACTAGTTAGAAAAACACTTTTTTAAATCAATTTTTGGTGGCCTGCAAGTACTTCTATCTTGATGATGATGACGATTTCACCTTTACTTTGAAATGTTTGGACGTGGTTCATCATGCTGTAATTATATTGTACTAGTTTTGAAAGAAACATAGCCAAACTGTACTATCTTAGAAAATTTTAACTTAAGAAATAATTTCTTATTGTTATTCTAAACAGCTGATGTGGACAAGAAAGAAATATTAAAATGACTGTCTTAACTTTTTGGGGATGCACTTGTCATAGTGGATAAACTGTGACAGAAAGGGGGAGTATGTTGTACTTTTGGATTACATACACGGAGTAATTTCCCTTCAGAGTACGTGGGCTTTTATTTTGAAGGCGCTTGCATCTTTTCCGGTGTGTCGCAGTGTTTTTCCGTCTGACTTGACCCTGTGGGAAGAAGGAGTCCATGATGACAACTTGAAAACAGTATCCTGGAGAGCTGAGACTACCTGCTGGATACTGGTCGGCAGAAAGGTTCGTGTCCTGAGTGTCGCCTCGGTTCGGGAGCGGTTCAGCGGAGGAACGTCCACCAACCGTCCGGCTAACATGAGCTCCGGCGGCTGCAACTGTTGTTTACATCCAGCCCAGATGAAGATGGGCCCGGAGAGGCGTGTTAGCTAACCCGGCTACCCGAGCTGCTTCCAGGGAAGGTGTCATTGGAAAGCCTGCTCTGTCAGGACCGGGGAGGTCCACCCGAACCGCCCGCCGCCTGAAGGGTGAGTTCAGCACCGGTCAGAGGCGTAACCGCCCGGTTAACGGCAGCTGCCATCGGACGGACTGAAGATTAGGCCTGTTTGAAATTCTGCTGACAAAATGAGACTGATCGGAACAGCAATATTATAGGAAAATGATGCATGTGTGCAGCCACTGATGTTCATTTAGTACAACGTAAAATCAATAATTATTTTTATTTAAATCTACATGTCAGAAGTAAAGCTTTAGTTTCACAAATAAATTAATATGTCTATATTAAAATGCTTTAATAAATACATCTAACACGCTTAAGTTTTACTTCTTAATTAAAAAGTTGCTTTAAATGTGTATTAAAGTTCTGACATCATAAATAGTTGTGTTAATTCAGGTTTTACATTTTGTTCTTTTGGTGACTCCAGAAATATTTCACAAACGAAGAGATAATATCAAGTAAATATAATGAATGTTACCCTGAATCAGTTTTTATTTTCATCTGTATTATAAATGAGTTTTGGTGGAAGATGCTCTGAGTCTGGGTTCAGGGGCTGACTCTTGTAAAGTTCTGATCTGCCAATTCCAATTCATCACAAACTTTTTTATTATGGAATTATTATGCACGTTGACCAAATGTGATCACCAGACAATTTCTGAGTATCTATCTTGTGGACTTTTAGATAACAAGCTTCAGGGTAATTAAAACAGGATCCAAAGATGCATAAAATACCATCTTCAGACTCAAATGAGTTATTTTAAATAACTAAAATTCAATAGAATAAAATGTGAAACACAATAAGACGGACATACTAATTGCCAAGTAGTTGACACTTCTTATATTTTAACAGACCAGATGTGAAATTAACAGATACGTGAAATTTCTTTATGTACGGGTGCTTCACACCTGTTCATGCTGGTTCCTTTGCTGTGGCTTGGTTTGTTTTCACACACAGGAAACCACAGATTAACCAAAAAGGTGTGACTGCAAACCAGGTGAGAATGTTCAGGTCGTTGATTGGTCATATTGTCTGTGGGTTTCGAGCGTTATCCGTTCTTTCATATTCCGTTGTTGAATTGTGATCGGCAGACGCTTTTCCGGTTCGCGCCTCACTTTTTTTTACAGCAGTGGCCCAAAGCGATCTCCTAACACATGGATGTTCTGCTTCCTGATCACGTGACGTGTCACGTATGTGGATGAAGGTCGGCTTTAGAGCTGAGATGTTTGTTCTCACGGTGCGGGGGCTCGTCCGACACCCACACAGTAAAAACATGGAAATGACTTTAGTCGTCATTAGGGATGGGTACCGAATTCGGTACTTTTTAAGGTACCGACCGAATTCCATAGTACCGACCGAGCACCGATTCACGTCATTTGAAATGGTGCTTCGTTTCGGTACCCGTCCATCATAACGAGAACTTGCCAAGACAGCTGCGCATGCGCAAGAGCGTGATGTCGTCGGTCGCTGCGAGCCAGTTGTAAACAGAGCAGCATGGTAGAGAGAACGCACGCTAAAGCTTGGGTCCACTTCACTAAATGTGATGGGTAACTGGGTGATGATGAAACCAGCGACAACGATCTAAGTGAGACATCCTCATCTTAATCTGCTCCGGTAGGTAAATGAAATGTTTAAGATAACGTTAGCTTGATATGTTAGCTTCCGTTTCGCTAATGGTGCGTTCGCTTTCTCCTCGGAACTCCGAATTTCCGACTAGAAGAACATGAACGCGCACTAAAGTTTGGCTTCACTTTACTAAATGTGACGGGTGATTGGGTGAAGATGAAACCAGCGACAACGATCTAAGTTAAGTTAAAGTTAAAGTCCCATTAGTTGTCACACACACTGGTGTGTGTGCGAAATTTGTTCTCCGCATTTGACCCATCCCCTGGGGGGAGCGGTGAGCTGCAGACACAGCCGCGCTCGGGAACCATTTGGTGGTTTAACCCCCCAATCCAACCCCTTAATGCTGAGTGTCAAGCAGGGAGGCATTGGGTCCCATTTTTTCAAAGTCTTTGGTATGACCCGACCAGGAGTCGAACCCCTGATCTCCCAGACTCAGGGCGGACACTCTACCACTAGGCCACTGAGGCATCATCGTTTTAATCTGCTCCAGCAGCTAAATAAACTGTTTAAGATAACGTTAGCTTGATATGTTAGCTTCCATTGCCACCGTTGTTATCAGCTAATGGTGTGTTCGTTTCTCCTCGGAAATTCTAACTTCCCAGTACGAAAAAGGACGGCAAAAGGAATGAAGATGCACAGTAAATTTAGTTCACAGCAAAGATGTTTGCTTCAGTTTAATTATCAGCTTATAAAACTACAAGGATGATGTTAAAATGAAAACTGTTGTGTGTTATTTATCGTGATATTTGTCAAATATGGTTATATATTGAGAAAAATATATATTTAATTATAAAAGAGAATTAAAAATAATAAACACTCAAAAGTATCTAAAATTGGTACCGTTAAGTACCGGTATCGATTCCTAGGTACCGGGAATTAGTACCGGATCGATTCAAATGTCAAAGGTACCCATCCCTAGTCGTCACTGGCAGTGAATGAGTTAACACCGAGATCCCCACGTAGAAGCGCTGAGCCTGGCAGGACATGGAAATGAAGCCATGCAGCAAACTGAACCGAGACCAGTGATAGGGCAGTCGGCCATGATGCTTTGTGTCTGCCTCCTGTTGTTTATAACCGTGGCTCCCAGAAGTTGCTCATGAGTAGCGCGGTGTTTCTGCTAAACAGATCCTGATGGACATTTCAGCTCTCATCCCACCAAATACTTTTGGTTGTGCATCAGAATTATGTTAAAAAGTGTTGGTACTATTTATAGAGCAGGTCAAAGGTTTGTGTGTGTGTGTGTGTGTGGGGGGGGGGGGGAAGGGGGGTGTAACCGAGTATTAACAGTTAAGGGCATCCCTTTTTGGAACCAAACTGACATTGCCTCCTACAGTTCTTTTGTCCCACACCTTAGTGACATTACTGTGTTCACACCTGCTGAAACGTACCTCACCGGGGGAGGGGAAAGAGAGCCAGGTGGGTTTACCAGACTGAGTAAACCGTTGGTTCTACAGCTGAGTGAGAATACTCTTGGGTTGAGAGGTCAGGTCTGATAGGTTCAACAGCTAAAACCTGACATCCAACATAAAAAGAAAACATTCTGTGAAACTCAGCAGACTTGTTTACGAACCACTGTTGTTTTTAATTTTAGCAGTGGTCTGGGCAGATTTTACTACGGCCTACAGGGGGCGATAATGAGCTCTGTTCTACAGACAAGGAAGATGAACATAAACAAGCCTCCTCACTCAGCATTTTCCAAAGCAAGAGTCCTTGTTGTTCTCCTTCTCCTGCTTCAGTCTTCTTTGTCCTTTCTGCCTATGGTGCCCCCCCCCCCCCCCCCCCCCCCCCCCCCGGGCTGATCCTACCAGACAGATACGACGACTACATTTACATCATCACTTACACGGATGCAGAAATTATGAACAAGTGTGTTTCTGCCCTTAAACACTTACCCCTTCTTTCCACTGGAGCCGTCAGCAGCGCGAGTCGGCCGCGTCTCAGGAGCAGCATGTCGCGGCCTTTACGTGCCGGTTCTATTTTCTATGCGCGACGCCTCTGAAACGGGTCAAGTTCAACATTTTTGGGGAAGGAAAGACAGGAAATCGGACGCAGAAACGGAGAGAAGCTCCCGAGATTTCCAGAATAAAGAAACGTACTTCCTTCCGGTTGCTTTACTTAAAAAAACAAGTTACTAACTGTGCGGCCCCGTGAGAAGTTATCACCTAGCTAGCGGTCTCCTTTGTTTTTCAGGTCCGTGTTGGCGATTATAAAATGGACAGAACATTAAACACAAACCATGTTGTAGTTTTCTCCTGCTTGTTGTTGTGTTTACTGACGAAGTCACTCGTGTGACTTCGTGCTCGGTCGGTGACAGCTGCTCCCCTGCTGATTCGCGTCTCGTGGGAAGGGCCAAGCAGCAGCTTATGCGAGCAAAACGTGCTGCTGCAGTAACGTGCTGCTGACGGCTCCCGTGGAAAGCAGGGGTTAGAGTCCTTGTGGATCTTTATATGTAGACTCGTTGTTTTCTGATGTGATGATCTGGACACCATGGCTCATACGTGGCATCCCAGAGATCGATGGATGTCCTGAAGCCTTCTGACAGTTTGTTTGTCTCTGCAGGGATGGAAGTGTCCTCCCAGGACCCACCTCTTGTGGCCATGGACCTGTCAAAGAGCTACAACCCCCGGACCTGCAACCATGCCGAGGCCATGGACCTGGCCAAGAAGCCGGAGTGGTACCACCACAGCGCAGACGGAACCTCTACATTTAGGTCCAGAGTCTCGGGGTCCTACAGCTCTTCTGGGGCACCCATCCAGCAGGGCCCTGAGTCTTTGGGGTCCTACATGAATTCAAACCTCGCATCGGGGCTGGATCTGTTTCACGACCAGGTTCACAGCAGCCTGTGGCACGCCGGATTCTACGGAACAGACCAAAGCAGTGGCCCGGTTCCTGAAAGTAGCGGTGGAGAGGAGAGCGACAGCGGTTCTGATGTCATCTTTCTGGTTTCCTCGACCAAGGAGCCACTCTTGTGTGGTTCTTTCATCCAGGATGGTGTAGGGCACATTGTTGAGCCCCTGTCCCCCACCACGTCCTCGCCAGATGAAGGGCAAGGGTGCTATTTCCTACCTCAGCCCATGAGCTCTCCTAGTCCCGACACTTCGTACTCCGAGGAATCCTCGGACAGCTCAGTGGACGTTCCCGTTCATCACAACAGGCCCATAGTCCTTCTATCGGATCTCAGGGCTGTGTACAGAAACCCCACAGAATCCGATGTGGACGTTTCAAGTGAAGACAGTGACGTGATCGAAATTTCCGTCACCAACAACAAGAAGACAAAACTCTGCTGTAAGGAGAGTCCTCCTCAGAGCGAGAGTAAGACGTCTCGACCCAGAGAGAGAAGACACAGCGCCAGGATCAGGAAGTCCGTCTCAGAGTCCCCTCAGTTGTCCAGCAGCTCGCTACGGCACAGCCTGAAGAGACGGGTCAAAAACGATGCTGTGGGCATTTACAATGAGAACTGTGACTCTGACAACCTGATGGAGCTAGCAGTGAAGTTCTCCAGCTCAGAAGACTCGGTCTCACAGCCAGCGCTAACACAGAGAGCGAGCAGCCCGTCAGAGGAGTCCGATGCGGACGTCCAGACAGACAGGAAGTCTCCTCCTAAAGATGAACAGCCTCGCTGCAAAGCATCATACTCAAAGACTGTTAATCGCAAACACCTGAAGCAGCTCACTGGTCCCAAAATGAAAAGGTTGAGTAAAACCCAGCAGAACCAAGCCCACCGAACCACGCAGCAGCAGGTGACCTTGGCCTCCAAGAGCTCAGCAGGGAAGAGAAAGGCTCGACGAAGACGGAGGAAGGTCCAACACTCTGGACCTCCTGATCTGTTCCCATCCAGAGAACCAGAAATGTTACTAAAATATTTAAATGCTAAAGAGCAAAGAAAAGAGAGGAAGCCAGAAGCTTTCTGCCCATTTGTTCACGTTGAGCAGCGGGTGTGCCGGGTGGTGAACTGTCAGGAGGAGGAGGAGGCCACGGTTCGGAGCAGCAGGGGGCAGCAGAAAGCCCCTGGGACCATCCCTGGGTTCATCCCCTCCACATCTTGCTTCCATCTGGGTCGGCCCAGCCCAGACGGCCAGCAGCAGGCTGAGCTGATGTGCTGCCTTTGTGGGCAGACAGCCAACACCATGGGTTTGGGAGACCTTCATGGGCCGTACTTTCCCAGCGGCCCACTGGGTGACAGTTTCACCTGCAGGACCGAGCAAAAGAACGAGGTACACAAACTTCCTAATGGCCATTTGCCAAATTCCTCAGGAGACGACTGCAATGCTGACAAAGGTCTGCTCAGAGCTGACGGCGTGTCTACCGCTAAGGTGCCTGTTTTTCTGGATGAGCGCTGGATCCACGAGGACTGTGGGATCTGGTCCGCGGGGGTCTTCCTGGTCCGAGGGAAGCTGTACGGTTTGGAGGAGGCAGCTCGGCTCGCTCAGGAGACGGTGAGTGAGTGACTGTTTGCTCGATTCTACAGTTAAACACCCCGATGTTAATCATCTTCATGTTTAAACAAGTTCTGATGACTGTTTACATTTCCCAGACTTACTGGTGATGATGTGATGGATGCCTCAGAGCTCAACATCAGCTGATTGGCCCAGTCAAAGATATGAAATAAACATGTTATGATGTTTATAAGCTGCTGCACTAGTGGGTTCTTGTGCTATATATATACAATAATAAACAGGCTTCTGATCTGGTTGCTGTACTTCTGCTTTACCATCGATGAACCGAAACAATCAGCTGATACTCGGCATGAGTCAGCCTTCAGACCATCTGACCTCAGAAATCTCATTTTCTCAGTTTGAGCTCAGAAATGATACAAATGATGTTTTCTAGATTTGTTCGACCTGCCATCAAGCGGGAGCAATTATGGGATGTTTCCAGAAGGGCTGCTCCAGAAATTATCACTTCACCTGTGCCATTCAGTCAGGCAAGTCCTCTCATAATAAATAGTTTTGTTTAATGTTTCTGCTAGCTGTTCATTTTTTCAGCAGTTTTAAGTTTTATCTGTTTTAAAAATGTAAAAAGTGAAAATATTTTGATTTGCATGAACAAATGTTTGTTTCTGGATCTGAGAGAAGGTGGTAGATCAGATGAAAGCTGCAGTGCAGTCTGTATGATTTTTTTTTTAGAAATTTGTAAAAGTGACAGTCTGACCCTGCTCTGTAATGTAGGCAACACAACGACACATTTATCCTATGAGCCCATCCCTCATCCAGTAGAGCCCCATGCTATTTGAAATGAGCACCGCTCAGCATTATGGGCTCCACACACGGGAGGCGACAAACGACTGCGATCAGCAAACTTTTCGCTGTCGCTTTGATAACCTGACGTGGGAAGCGACATGCGGCAGCGGCCGGCGACGCGCTCTGTTCCAGGGCGAGTAGCGAGTCTTCTGTTGTTCCGATTGGCCGTCAGATTGTTGGGTTAATAAAGCAGTTCAGAAGTGAAAAAGCAGCAGACATGAAGTCTCACAAGGTTTTGCTAAGTGAAGTCTTACTTCTGACTTTACTATATAAAAACAAAAATTACGTGAATGGGTTCATCCCATATGACAAACAGGAAATGAATTGGTGAATTTGAGACCACACCAACAACCAACTCAGCGGACATTTTCCATGATGCTGCCTATTTGTGATCTCTAAGTTCTGTAGAACTGTTTAAAGCTCAGTGCAGTCAGACGTGGCGAGTAGGGGTGCAGCCATACAGTAATTGGACGGTTCGGTTCGGTTCGATACGTTGGTGTCACGGTTCGATATTTTTTCGATACAAAAAAAATTGTATTCATGCCTTTTTTTAATTTGTCATTCATTGAAATTTATTACAAATATTTTTTTTAACTCAAGTACAATTTTGTTAATTAAATGTTGCTACAATAGCAAACTTACGTAACTAAGAAAATAATCTGTGGAAAACCAAAGTAGCTTTTTTCCAAAATAATAGCTATACTATAGCCATCCTCTGGGCTATATTCTCAGCAGCAATTAAACAAATAGGGTCCCTATAAAATGAACTAATCTTTTATGGAACTCCCCCTCACACTCATCTTCTGGAGTGCTGGCACTTAGCTGCACATACAACAAAAATAAGTACGCGCAAAGCATCCAATTTGTGGCCCCAGCCCAGCAGCTGTGACAGCATGAACTAGTTCCTGGCGTTGTCACTAGTTTCAAGTATAGTACCTTTTGCTCGCACTAACTTCCAGTCTTCCACTGCTTCTGACAGAGCTTTGGCCAAGTCGTTTGTGGCGTGACTTTCGATGAGGCGCGTCTGCAGAACACTGCTTTTCATTTGCCATTCTGGATCAATATAATGTGCGGTGACGGCCAGGAAGCTGTGTGTAGCTCTTGACGTCCAGCCGTCTGAGGTCAGAGCAACAGCGGGTGCTGCTGACACTGCCGTCTCTAATTTGGCTTTCGTCTCATTGTACAAAGCAGGAACTGCGGTCTCGGTGAAATAGGTTCGTGAAGGAAGATTGTAACGGGGCTCAAGTACTCTCAGCAGCTACCGAAACCCGGTGTTGTCTACTACAGAAAACGTTCGCATGTCGACAGCAATAAAAGTAGCTATCGCCCTGTCTATTTCTTTTGCCCTCTTGGGATCACGTGTAAACGGCTGTCTAAATGACTCGGGAAGAGCTTGTTGCATGCTTGGTTGTTGATGTTTGTTCCTGCCTCCACTTGTCTGTGCATCAGGGTGATGTCGGCGTAAATGTACAGTCATATTTGTTGTGTTCCCGCTGACGTAATTAAGCATTGTGTGGCATCTCCGACATACTGTGGTAGTTTTGTCTGTGACGCGCTTACCATCAGGGTCACGCTTCACATGAAAGCCAAAAAAGTTCCAAACTCCAGATCTGAAAGACGGAGGAGGACGTTCAACCTCTGGGACCGCTGAGGCAGCTGCCATGACTTGCAATTAGCCAACTTCTCATGTCTCGCTATCAAGCATGTGGGCGGCGCTAAGTGGATCTGCGCTCGACAATGCGACCTCAGGCGGAGTAGTCAAACGCAGATCACCCAGATCCACTGGATCTCATCGTCAGAAGAAAAATTGATAAAAATAAATAAAAAAAAATACGGTATTGTTCGGTACATATGCGTACCGAACCGAAAGCTCCGTATTGAACGGTTCAATACGGGTACATGTATTGTTGCACCCCTAGTGGCAAGTATTAACTTTTTCTTCATGTTTGACTGGAGATGTACTGAGAAGCATCCTGTCTGCTCATTGGTCATTCGGTACCGTTAGCCAATAGGGTTAGACATCTACTTACGTACAAATGTCAATCACAGAGCGTTTGCGGAAGACCCTAGACAGATTTCTAGATGGGAATAAACCGTGTAACATGAGAACAATGACTGTAAAACAATGTGTTTTACCTCTTTTGGCTGGCGTTCACAATCGAGAGGCATTTCCTCCTGCTGTAATCGTGGAAGTAGGGAGAGGGGCTTAATGTGCAATGCACTTTCCTGCCTCTGGATGGTGTCGTCTTAGATTAAGCTCTGGATTTCTGCTTTAAAGACGAGGTTGACTCACATGTTTGTGTTTTTCAGGTTGTGTCCTCAACGAAGACAACTTCTCCATGAGATGTCCCGAACACAAAGTAAACACACAACAGTAGACGCTCCCAGTTCACAAACTGTAATCAAACAGGAAATCGGTTAAATGTAAATAATCAGTCTGAATAGAAGTAAACCGTTTCAGAGTACTGGGTTTTTAACCAGAGACCAGATGTACCAAACATCATTTAGAAGGTGTGCAGTTAAATAGGTCACTGATAACTAGCTCCTGGTGTTTCATGGCATCAGGATCTACCATTAAGCCACGTTTGGTGGTCTTTTCATGCACAATTATCCAGTTTATGCTGTTAAATCAAACTCTGATGATACTTTTATTATTAGGATGGACCTATGAGCTTCTGCAGGTTTCAGTCACATTTAAGACCTTTTTAGGACTTCTATGATTCAGATTTAAGATGAATAAACAATTTTTGTACAGTTTATATATATATTTTCTAAATAAGAAGTCTAATTACATTTGAGTCTGATTAGCAAACTGTAGTTGCAACGTGTCATTTCTTCTTCCCTGGACCGTTGTTACTGCAGCAGCTTTACTTTAGTGTCTGCAGACTCCTGCGGTCTGCATTTGTCTGAGCTTTAGAGAGCTGAACACAGAAGCCAGGAGCAACCGCGTCTCTTACAGTTAATACATCATTTATGTTCACCTTTAAATACCTGGTCATGGATGACCAACGGGTTGTTGTTCTGAGAGATTTTTATTTTAGGATGTTTGTTCCTTTCTGATGTTTTTTCTTTGATCTGCTAGAATAAAACCTTCACATCTACAACCAGACAAGACAAGAGATGACACAGAAGACACGTGGGGGCCACAGAGGTTTGTTTATTCCTTTAAAATTGGTTTAGACAGATTATTTTCTGAAAATAACAAAATTATCACTATTCTGTTTTAAATAATCATTAAACCATAATAATAAAATTAGGGTGTGATGAAAATCCTCTGGATCTCAGAATGTAGTTGCTGCTTCTCCAGGGATTGTTGAGGTTGTTGTTTCTTCTTCATGATGCTCGCAGATTCTCAGGAGCCTGGTGCTTGCAGTTCCTCATACATCCATTTGGGGGCAGCATCAGCTTTGGTCCTGAGAAATTATCTCAATCCTCTTCACTGTTCAGATGAAACTTTACCAGCCTAAGCTGTGCTGCTGTATCCCTTCCTCCTTGTCAAACCAAGTGTTCAGATGTTTCCTTATCTTTCTGTTATGGCCTGTTTACCCGCTAAATCAGGGATGGAAATCTTGCTTTTGAAGGTTGACCTGTGACCTCTAGAGCCCTGCACGGGCCTAAAATCTGAGCCCGCGTCCGACCCGGCCCGAAAAGGTTTTCAGGATTCTCTGGCCCGGCCCGAGCCCAAGCCCGGCTTTTTTTTTAACCAACTAAATGAAAACAAAGTGCGTCAATCCTGACCAATGTGTTAAAAGACGTGCAGGATCCGAGCGTCGCAGAAGCGTATGCGGGAAGCTTCCACTGAAGCGAGCGTTTTCCAAACCCTGTCGCTCAGAGAGGCTTGTCACTTAGAAAATGTTCCCTGATTATGAAACTTTGGCTGAATAGTGCTTGTTCCTGTCTCCAATGTGCGACACATCCAGGAGCCGTCTGAGGAGAAGCCCAGAATCTCACATCCTCTTCAGCTCATAAGCGCCTATGATTACGCACAAGCGTGACCCAACACGGACTCACAATAAGACTGGGTTGGAACTGTTCAGGTTTACGCAGACAATCTTCACATAGAATTGACTTACAGATATAAAATTAATGCAGTAAAATATAAAGCATTTTATTTAAATATCCATTCGTTATTTTACAAGCACAGAGAGCCGCATCAGATGGATGGAAGAGCCGCGGGTTGCCGATCCCTGCTCTAGTTCAAGATATCATTAAAATTCCAAAAGTGCTGAAAAGATTAAAAATGGGGCTTTTCGTGCATATACAATACATTACGGTAGCCACCGGGATTCCCTGTCTTGAGCGCAACGAATCACAACACAGATTCAGAGACATGCTGAGTTTGTCATCCAAAATGCTCCGTTTTATAACTTTTGAATGGCTGATCAGATTCAAATAATTCCAACGGTTCCTAAAAGTACATAAAAGCAGCTTTCCAACGATCTATAGCATGAAGCAATCAGAGTTAGAGAAAATATTGCTACGAGGGGAAATCCTGCTGTACAGCCTGATTGAAACGGAGCGCAGCGCTGCGGTGAAAGCGGATAACCTATAAAATGACATGTTGAGGACGCAAACTCAATACATCTCTTTTATTGTGAGGTAATAATTTCTCCGAGTTTTGCGGTTGCGGGCGGGAGTAGACATGTACGCTGCAGGTGCGGGCGGGAGTGTAACACACACGTTGCAGTTGCAGGCTGTAATGGTCAGAAATTCAGCGGGAGCAGAGCGGGATGAAGAAAACAGTCCCACGCAGGGCTCTACTGCTGCGTTTAAGTGTTTTAATTTTTTTAAATGATTTCGATTAAAAATAAAGGCGCCCGGCCCGGCCCGTGTCGGAGGTAATTGCACAGTCGTTGGCCCGAAGCCCGGCCCGACGGCCGACCCGAGGGCCTAGGGCTTCAGTGCAGGGCTCTAGTGACCTCAGCATGACCATGGTGGGACATCCACTCTTGTTTGTTATTAACACACCAACCCACTTTAAAGTACCATAGTCATCATCACACACTGGTGAAATTACATTCTGCCACTGATCCATCCCCATGGGGAGCGGTGAGCTGCAGCAGCGGTTGTGCTCAGGAACAATCCAACCCCTTAAAGCTGAGTGTCAAGCAGGGAGGCCCCTTTCACCACAAACCACAACAAGATAAAAATAACCATTGGTTGTTTATATTGGCTCAGTTTTCCTTCTCTCAAAAATCATAACATCTATTCTAGACAACACTGTAAAACAGGCAAGAGAGCCCCGCCCCCTTTTGGAGCGCTGTAGCTCCAAAAGGGGGCGGGGCTAGAGAGTCACAGTAGAAACATTTAGAGTTTAAACAGTTCACAGAAAGTTAGACTTTTCATGACCGAACTGGTGGTTTGTCTTCTTTCGTGGTTTTTACACAATCCCAATTTAGGTAAGATCGTTCTAGATTTTCTGTTTTTTACGCTGAGCGCTCATGACGATGATGTCACTATTTAACTTCCACAACTTGGTGTTTTATTCTTCCTCCCCCTGCTGGACGGTTGATGCTTTTCTTTCAGATGCCTTACCATAGTGACCCCAATGAGTCACTGTTGACAGCTTTAACATTTCTGTTAATCTCTTATACAGTTAATCATCTGAGTGTAGTTCTGCTGGACCCAAACTGAAATATAATAAAATAAATGATTTCTGTCTGTTTTCCACTGACCTGAGCTCCCTCTTCATTTTGTTCCTAGAACGTTCCTCACTTCTCCTCAGGGTTGGACTCGAGCTGTGACTCCACCTCAGCTGTTCAGTAAAGCTGCGTCTGCGGCTCAGACAGAAGGCGGGCAGCCGTCATGACTGAAATGGGGCCCGTCTTTCCTTTGCTTTTAGAATCAACTTGTTCTGTTCTGTTAGTCTTAATGTAATGTTCCACATGTAGTTCTGGCCCGATCTGTTGCTGCTCACATGGACTCTAATATTTAAGCCTAGTAATGAACTCAGAGTTGAACTGACCTCATGTATTAGACGTGTTTAATGTTAATGACACTTTTTCTACACGTTTTTGTACGACTTTTATATTTTCCTGTTCCAGTTTCAGTCATTTCCCGTTGTCGCATGCACCATTGGTATTTGCTACTATGCACTTTATGTTTTAGTTATTATTTAAGTCTGTTCTTTCTTTTCTACTGAAGTTATTTAAATTTAACACAAAGCTGCACTAAGCTCAAGAGTTTGTCTAAATGTTAGAGATGATGGTTGTGCCCTTGTCTGAGAAAACCTGCACATTCCTCACATTCAGGGTTATTGTAGTTTATTTAATCTCTGCTTACACAATGTGCAAATCCATATTTGATTTAGTAGCAAATTTAATTTATAAACTGGAAAACGAGCTTCAGATCGACCAAACCATAAAATAATTTCTGAGAAAAAGGAGAAAAGATGATGTGTGGCTATTTTCTCCAACTGAAATACAATTCAGCTTCTTCAATGGGAAGTTTTTTGTGTATTAATTAACTTTTTGTGTAGTTTTAACTAAATACTTTGGTTTATGCTGGTGTGAAATGTTCATGATTTGAAGGATTAAATAAAACTTGAGAAAACTATTTTTGCCACTAAATGTTATTTCGGAGTTATGATCATTTCCAGCTGAATAAGCTAATGGCAGCTTCATTGTTCCCATTAAGCTAAATTAAACAATGCCCATGTTACAGTTAAATCTATGCATGCAGTAATGTGTGTGTGTGTGTGTGTGTGTGTGTGTGTGTGTGTGTGTGTGTGTGTGTGTGTGTGTGTGTGTGTGTGTGTGTGTGTGTGTGTGTGTGTGTGTGTGTGTCTGTCTGTCTGTCTGTACATTTTTAAACTAACAAACAGCTGAAAATACTTTTACAACTTCATAAATCCGCTGAAACACCTGATTCTGGATATTTGCTGTAAACTCTTCCTGCGGTGAAGACCTGGTCCTGAATATTTTTGAATTCTCTCTCCTGAATGCTAGTGGTCTTTGAGGGTTCTGCTCCATAAACACTAGCTGATCATGTTGCCTGGCAGCCACAGAGCAGTAATTAGCATCCTGTTGTTTCTGAACCTTTCAACTCCCACCTCACACTTCCCAAACTGCTGCTCACAAGTAATCTGCCTGTGAGCCGTTCTCACTCAAGTCTTCTGTAACCAGGCGGTGAAAATTTGACATCTGGGGCTGATGAAGCCTGGAAGGAGCTGGGTGAACGGGTGGTGATTTGGATGAATGATCTGTCAAAGTGGCAGCCATGGGTTCAGATTTAATCCTTATTTGTGTTTGAGTTTGGAAATGAAATCATCAGAGTTCAGATTAATGCTTGAGAATGTTTTGTTAAACGTTAAAACTGAATCTGCCTTGTGTGGAGATGTAGAAATACCCTCAGGTGTGTGCGTGTGTGTGTGCGTGCGTGCGTGCGTGTGTGTGTGTGTGTGTGCTGCAGCTCCTACACATGAACAAAGTCTTCCTGCTGCAAGGAACACTGGCAAGGCTCCAACTACCTGAACTGATTTATTCTCCACTTTTAAATGTCCAACAATTGAAAATATCAACAGGGTTAGAACATGGGAAAAGGAAACTGCTGGTGAGCCTGTTACAGGATCTACAACATAAAGAAATTTTAATTTTAAACAATTTATCTGTAAGGAAATCCTGAATAGAACAGAAAAGTCACAATAGTCAGAATATTTTGTTCAGACATAAAAGATGTTTTTTTTTTTTACCTAGGCGTGTTTTGACTGTCATCTGGTGTTGGTGCCTTCATCTCCTAGCCTGGCAGGCCAGACTAAATAAATATATTATTTAATTTTTTTTACTTTGCAAAGCAAAAATTTGGTCTAGTTTACTAGGCTATTCATCTCCTTTATCTGACCCGTAAGGCCTGACAGTTTAGCCACGCCCACCCCAGTCAGATAGTCTCTGGAGGATGGAGGCCCAGGTGGATGATCAGGTGTGTCCAGTCCTGGACCTAGAGAGCTGGTATCCAGCGTGTTTTACTTGTTTCTCTACTAAAACACACTTGTTGTCATCAAGCTCTGCAGGAGCCTGTTAATCTAGATTGTCTGATAAAAATCAGGTGTGTTGGAGCAGGGAAACAACTAAAATATGCTGGATACCAGCTCTCTAGGACCAGGATTGGATAACTTGATGAAAAGGCTCCCTACTTTACAGACCGTATGACAGGCTCGGCCAGCTAGGGGGAGGGAGGCTGCGGGCGGTCCTGTGGGCTTGCCGCCGATGTCTCCCGGGACTCTGTTGGCTGCTGGTTGTGGCCCCCCGGGGTGATCCTCTGCACCTCTCGAGGGGGGCGGGGGCCTTTCTGGTTGCAGTCTCCCTGGAGTTCCTGTGCTCTGGGGCAGCTCCTGGATCCCTGGGACTTGGAGCTTTTCCCGTCTCCTACACATCTTTGGGGGGCGGATCTGTGGTCCTTCACACTCTCTGTTGGACGCTCCTATAGAGAAACCTTACATAAACAAGCGCGTGTACACACACAGGTGCTCACATGGTGCTCTCAAAAGTATGGACATGGGCACGTTCAACACATGTCTTAAGGCTGTGGTTGGCACAAAATGCACTGTGATTTATTATTGTGTGATTGTTCAGTTAAACAATGTTGATTTTATATTTCACCATCAAGTTGACGCAGTGATAGCTTGATCTTGTTGTATTGTTGTGTGTCCCATTTTTTTGTTTTTTGTTTTTTTTTCTTCTCTCTTTCTGCAGGTCTAGAAGCAGACTCTTGTTCATTATTGTTTATTTTTGTGGAACCCCCACCACCACCACCACCTTTAGTCTCTTCCTTTTTCTTTCACCTCTGTCTCCGTGTCTGGTCGGAATTACAAAGCATTCAACAACAATAACAATAAAGTTTTAAGTATCAGGCGTGACATTAAAAGCAGACACTTTGATGCTCCACCTGAGAGTAAATCTGTAAGGCTTGTCACCAGCATTCAGACATCAACTCTGTTTGCTTCACAGCCAGACAGGACACGGGGGGGGGGGGGGTATGACAGAAGTGGGCGTGGTCAACCCACAGGTGTGACAGGTAGACAGCAGCTGGAGTCAAAGCATGTCGATGTGAAAACACTTCGCTTTTTATGTTTCTGAACAAGATCTGACCAAATATTTATAAAAGTAAGACAAAGTAAATAGATTCTTAGTTTATGAGAAAATCTAAATTTGCCTGCATAGATTTTCCTGTTTACCTTGATAACGTTCTTCATCAGCATGTTTCTCATGTTTCTAACTCAAGTTTAGATCTTCTTACCACAATTCCAACAACACAAGTTTGTGTCCATACTGCGTTCCTGTTGCTTTGTGAAAAATTTTCCCCTTTTTCATATGTTCATAACTAATTTATCAGAAAGAAAAAATAGCGGTCATGATTTGGGGAAATCCAGAATAATTTGTTTTATCGGAAGCTTTTTAGTGCCTGAAATGTTATTAAAGCCTTTGCGGCCATCAGTGGAATTGCACAAATGTTTATAAATGACAACTTTCCTACTTTCAATTATATTTTATTGTCTGTAATAAATGTTTTGCATCCTTTAATCACATTTAGCTCCTCGTGACAAAATCCATAGTTAGTTTTTAAATTCACTTGTTCTTAATTCCATCACTTTCCATCAGAACATGACCTCATTTTAAACAAAGGCGTGGAACTCTTAGAAAGCATATTTTAATTCTTATTTATGATTGTAAAAAGTGTAGCGTCACGAAGGGCCTCTAATTTGTGACACAGGTCACATTTTCACAGCTACGTCAAGCTGGGTCAACTGTAACTTTGCCTCGCAGATTAACCATGCAAGCAGCCATAATGTCTGCTGAATATCATCTTTATCTGCTGCTGTTCCGTCCCAGAAGAAGGACACTTCAAGATCACAATAATTTTAAATAACAATAGCAATAAACTCTTTGACTTTATTACTGTATATTATAATCATAAATAATCACTTGGTTCAGTATAAATGTATTTTAATTACTGAAACTTATTATGCTTTGGGTATAATAATGATTATTGTGATAATCGGTTATGTGTGTTCAGCAAACCAGAAGGTCATCTCGCACGTAACCAGCCTCATTCAGAGGGTATCCAGGGTAAAAGTAAACTGCCATCACACAACTCATGACCAAAGCTTTCTTGCTGAGAGTGGGCGTGTTCTGAGGGGTTTGTTAAAACTAAATTTCCAGCAGCAAAAGTTCAGTTCTTGAACCATACGAGGAGACGAGGGAACGGCCGCCCGAATCTCCACCTTCTATTCTGTCACGCCGATAGAATAGCTTCGAATAAACGCACCTGTAACCAGCTGATGCAAAACTCCTTCAGAGTTCAGCCAGATGCTCGATTGTGTACCCTGCGACATCTCTGGACCAGAGGATCGGTTCTACTCACGTCTTCTCTACCGGACCGAGTACCCTGAGGCTGACAACATCCTCCTTGACCTCAGGATCCACACAGAGGGTCGCCTGAATGGGTGAGGTAGCACACAGATTGTGTTTGATGCTGTTCTCTCTAAGTAACAACACAGTTAGCTGCAAAACCATCATCTCACCCAGAAGGAGTTCCTCTCTCTGGCAGAAAACTTTTGAGAATCCATTCACGCATCCAAGCTCTCATTTCATTTTAGCTTTCCATCCAGTCACAGGTAAAGCTTTTGATACCAAGTTTAATATCAAAGCTGGTAAATTGTCGTCCATGAATTGTCATTTTTAATTGTCATTTAAATTGCCGTTTCAAATTGTCAAGTTTAAAATTGTTAGTAATAAATTCTTCATTTTTAAACTCTGCCTCATCTTTGAAATGAAACACAGAAAGGTATAAATATTTCTGGTTGTTGAAAAAGCAAAGATTCCTAACTTCTGTTTAAAAAAATAAACTTTTGCTATTAAATCTAATTATCTTAAATTAAATATTAATCTTTGGATTAAAAATAGACCAAGCAGGTTGGTGTATGAACTTCTATCGATTATATAAGTGTCCTGGATATTTATACACGATATAAGCTTCACATGCTAATGTGTTTGATCATTCTCAGAATCTAACAACTGATAGCAAACAGTGTTGATTCTAGTATGTAGTAATACGCTACAAAAGTCTCTCTGAGTTTTTCATGCAGTCTAAACTTGAAAATGGTCTCCTACACCTGTCTCCTGCATTAGCTTCTGATAGAAAATAGATGTGAAACTCCAGGAATTAAAAACAGACGTCACACTGTCACTTAACATTCATGCACTCACCCATTTTGACTCACGACGGAGAAGTCTGTTGTTGGTTTAGCGTCCATGAGAGAGCTGAACATGTCTCAGCTAGTAGAAGCTAACTGTTAGCATTAGCAACTCCACCACTCAGCAGAACTCCTCCAAACTTGTGTTATTTATGCAGAAAACACATCAGCGTTGCAAGTCAGTGGTAGAGTTGCGTTGCTGTTATACAATCAGAGGCGAGATGTCCGGATATCAGGGAATAATACGTTTGTTGTGATGGCAATCACTTCTACTTCCTAGAAATGTTGCAGCACTGTTTTTGCCCTCGGTTTATGTGTCTACTGATTAAAATAAGGAAGGGTGATGTAAAAATAAAATTTGTGCTGTTTTATTCCCTAATCCAACAGCTGAAGCTGCAGTCTCCCTGGGATCAGAGCCGCTCACATCAGTGTCTATTCGTCAGAACCCTTGTGAGGAAACCATCCAGGAACCGTAGTCTATATTTGGGAGCGTATTGCACCTCCTGTTTGTCACCTCGTTGGAAGGCTCTGGTGTTGACCTGAGATGTTTCTCGCCTCCCGGTTTTCTTGCATCTCATTTGGCTCAGAATAGCAGCACATTCATGCTCCAGAGAGCATCTTCTGGGGAGCAGCTGCTGGGTTTAGTTCCAGTTTGATCAGAATCCAGCTGCAGGTTTCTTCAGACTAGCATTGTTTGAAATTATATTTATCTAAAACTACTTCCCTTTAAATGTGATCACACACACACACACACACACACACACACACACACATACACACACGCACGCACGCACACACACAGACACACACACACACACACACACACACACACACACACACACACACACACACACACACGCACGCACACACACACACACACACACACACACACACACACACACACACACACACGCACACACACACACACACACACACACACAGAGGTGTGATGCTGAAATCTTCAGCATCTGGATGCTAGACATTTCCCAGCAAGTTATATTATAGAGTTTTTGAACCGGTGAGGTTTAAAATCAGTGTTACAAACCTGTAATAACTGTATTAATAAGTTTTGTATTAGTCACACCTGGTACAATAAGCCACTGCTTTCCAGAAACCAGTTTTATGATCAGATTTGAATGTTTGAATCCAGATTTGATCTTTCATTTCATCATGATTAAGGCCCTTAATGAACACGGCATTCGAAACAAATGCATCATTCTTTTATACAGAAAACTGACACTAAATATATTCAGTTTACAGGAATTAAATCACTAAATATATTAAAAACTTTATTAAATCAAGATGAAAATGTAAACTAAGAGTGTCTGTGGTTAAGTCTGTCAGTTAGAACAGAAATATAATAAAAACAAATCTGCTTTTGTTAAGAGTCGGAGTATGAATGTATGAACTAAAAGTTTTGGTTTGTAAACAAGAGCAGATAACATGAGAGATTTCTTCTTTCTGCCTCTTCATTCACTTGTATGGCTCTTTTTTATTGTGAATGAATAAATAAAAGATAATAAACAAACAAACAAACAAACAAATAAATAAAAAATAATCCACAGGATTCAGCTTCTTGCCAAATTAACATTACAAATAATTTTTTTTTTGCTTTTGTATTTAAGGCCAGTAGAAACCCAGATTGTGTTAGCTCTGTTTGGTTTACTTTAAAAACCAACATTCGCTAACAACAAACCTCCAGTGAAAGTGAGATTAAACTGATTTAATTGAGATAAATTGGCAGTAAACTACCTCGATCTTCTCCCCACAGCTGTCAACCAAATTAAAATGTCATTTTTTCCCCTAAAATCCAACATTAATTCTGTGATGACTGATAAAGTGGTTCTCACGGCTGAGAGTCATTTCACTTGTTATTATAGATGTGTGTGTGTGTGTGTGTGTGTGTGTGCACGTGCGTGCGTGCATGAGTCACTGAAGCCTGTCTCAGCATGGGTCACTCCACTTTTAAAACGTACTCTTGTCCTCCGGTTTGGGCCGTCTATAATCTTTCTGCCTTCTCACACACATCCTGTGCAGCCTGCTCTTCCTTTCATGTCCTCCCAACTCTGTTGGCACCTAATCAGCAGTCTCAGCACACAACCACCCCAAAACGTCCACAGTGGATCAGACATAAAAACACTAAACATGCAATAAACATCAAGCTCACAAGGTAAAGTCATGCAAATTAAACAAAACTACACAAATCATTACACAGAATATACCATTTTTCCACTGTTTGACGTGTGTGTGTGCGTGCGTGCGTGTGTCTGTTTGCATTCACATCCTGGCTGTGGTAAAGACGACTGGCTGAAGCTCAGACTGAGGATCATGATGAAGCAGAGAGGAGATTCGAGGTGCTTTAGGTTTCTATTGATTTGGAGAAAGGTGAGAAAACTAAGATTGTCTGTGTTCTGAAGCCTCAGCTGGTGGTTCTGAGTGTTTTTGAGCTTCAGATCAGGAGCTTAGAGCTTGTTGGACCCTCTTGGAACCTGCCTAAGTGGGTCTAAAGGTTGGTGTTTTCAGCTCACCAGGGAATAGCTTTGTTACAAGCTTCATCTGATGCCCAAGCACATATCTTTTTTTTTTTTTTTTGTGGTTTTGTTCCAGAGTTTAAATCAACAGCTGCAGATTTTCACTGTCTCACTACTGAGGTTCTGACTTAAAGTTTGACAGAAGAAGAAGAAAATATAATTTCTATAGCGCCTCTCAAGATAAAAATCACGAGGCGCTTCACAAAAACAAAAAATGTAAAAATATAAAAAAGCATTTAGAATATGTTTAAAAGTATATTTAAAATGAGCAAAAATAGACAATTGTGATTAAAAATGTTAAGAAAGAGAGAGTGAACAGGAAAGAGGGAAATCAGTAGATCCTGAGGAAGGTGGAATAGGTGGGGAGAGCAGAATAAAGAGAGAGAGGTGAAGAAGGTCATACAAAAGCCAGCTTGAACAAGTGAGTCTTCAGCTGCTTTTTAAAGGAGACCACTGAGTCCACTGATCTCAGGCTCAGGGGGAGAGATATGGCGTCAGACCCGTGCCACAACCCGTGCACGCGGATTGGGTCCACATCGCGCGTGTGAACGGGACTCGCGAGTGAAAATATATATGGCGAGAGGTCATTTGTGCACTGAGAGGGAGCAAACTGTGTCTGTGAGCGCACAAGGACGTGCACAAGTGACAAACCTGCGTGCGCGCGTTGCCCACGAGCACACGGCAGAGGAAAACATGCACGCGCGGCAGCCTCTCTGCGCGCTCGGTTTCTGACTCCGCTCGCTCGGCTGTGAAGGGGTTTTGGCACTCTGGAGGCGTGGCCTGTAGCAGATCTTCTCTGTTCTCTGATTGGTTAGTTTTGCCCGCACTTTACTCTCTACCTCATTGGCCCATTGGCTTCCTGTCGGACCAAAATGATGAGAGTTATATCTATATAAATAAATCTGATATCCAGTAGTTGCTGTCATAGCTCAGCTGGGAGAGTGGGTGACTCTCTGCCCGGAGGATCCAGGTTCGAGTCCGGGCAAGGAAAATAGAGTAGGTGTTGTGTTATTTTTTCCTAATTCCTGTGATATTATTTTACATTTGTGACCGTTCAACGGTCATTAAACGTCCGAATGTTTGCTGGGCAGTGTTTTAAAAAGTGCACATAAGCTAGATGGTTTTAACCATATAAAATTATATTTTTTGTGATACTGGAAAAATACATACTGAAATAAAACTACTGATTGAAAACTTTATGACTGTGGTTGCACAATATATGACTCACTAATACACTGCAAACTCCCTTAGAGTGGGGCTTCCAGAGAGAGAGAGAGAGAGAGAGAGAGAGAGAGAGAGAGAGAGAGAGAGAGAGAGAGAGAGAGAGAGAGAGAGAGAGAGAGAGAGAGAGAGAGAAAGAGAGAGAGAGTTTGTATTCTGTCAAAGTTGTAGTATTACTTCAGCCACTCTTGAGAGGAGACTCCAGGTAAAAATAGACTTGTGGGTGTAGGTATGTTCAAGTTTAAAAAGTTCTTGCCTCATTAATGTATTGTTTATTTTTTTCAGCATTTAATTGACGAATTCTCCTTTCAAATAATTAATTGATGAGTTACATAATTGTCCATTTAGAAATGTTGAATGGACTGAGTCAAGTTTGGTGCACTTTATATATTTCAAAACATGTTTTTTTATTTTAATGATGCATATAAATAATTTAAATGTTAATTTAATGAAATATTTCAATTTTTTCATTACCTCACCCTTGTTTTGACAAAAACGGGACCTCATTCATCCTGCTGGAGGACGGGATCCTTTAGGTGCAGCACATGGACGTGGAGATGGGTTTTCTTCCACAAGCGCTCAATTTTTCTGCATTGGCGCTTCAGGCTGCGAAGGCTGTCATTAAACCAGGGAGTAGGGTTCACTGCAGGAACTGATCTGGTTCTGACAGGACAGATGTTGTCCAGAATGGAGAGGCAGTGCTCGTTAAACTGAGAAGTTAAGGAATCTGGGTCGTTATCAGAAGAACAGGGTGGATCAAAAGCAGCAGAAGAATTGCTAGCTGTGCTCTCATTAAGAAAACGAGAACTAACCATACGGTGAGCAGGAGGTGGGGACACAGAAACTGACAAGTTAAAGAAAATGCAATGGTGACCTGAAATATAAACGTCCTCAGGACAAACACTGTCAGCATTTAGACCCAGGGTAAAAACAAGGTCTAGAGTGTGTCCCCTGGTGTGTGTGGGGCCAGAAACATGCTGGGTAAAGCTGAAGGAGTCCATAAGGCTGGAGAAATTCATGGCAAAGAGATCGGAGGGATCATCAACGTGGATGTTAAAGTCACCAACAATCACCAGTCTGGACAGCTTCACAGTGGAGGATAGAAAGTCAATAAACTCCTGAAGGAAAGAACTGTTTGGACCAGGTGGACGATAGACCACAGCACAGTAGAACGGGTCCTTACGCCCGACTTTAATCAGCTGCAGTTCAAAGGAAGCAAAGTGACCAGAGGTTGTAGAGCTACATGGAAGATGGTCTCTGAAAACAACAGCTAGGCCTCCACCACGACCAGAACCCCGGGGCTGGCTAAGAAAAGAATAACCACTTGGGCAGAGTTCAATCAGAGCTGAATAATCAGATGTTTGCTGCCAAACTTCAGTCAGAAACAGAAAATCCTGGTTTTTAGAGAGAATTAGATCATTGAGCAGGAAGGACTTATTGTTAACAGAGAGGGTATTTAATAGAGCCATGCTGAGTGAGGTGGAGGATTCAGAAACTACAGAAACTGCTGGAGTTAGTGGATGTAAATTAGCAGGGTTAGATCCACGGTGTTTATAAAAACCACTTATGGAGGGAACAGGAGGAGAAACCACTGAGGAATGAGGATAAACCGACCTCAAAAAACTTGGACGGATGAACCGCGTCCCAACGCGGCCTGGTGGGAATGCGGAAGTGGCGCTCAGGTAACCAAACAAAGGACAAGAAGCTAGAAGATCGCGCCGATGTTTACTAGATAAACCACGCTTTAAGAGAAGTCTTATTCTCACCTGGATTCCTGCTCGTTTACCTCTTTTCCTCCGACGTTTTCCCAGGACTGGACAAACGTCGCTGGAGGTGCGCAGCTCGGGACCATCGTTTGGCTCCGGGCCGGTGCGCCACTCAGGTAAACAAACAGGATGGTACGTCCTCGGTGCGTCTTGGGCGATCGTGAACAAATGGAAGGATAAAAGTCTGGCGAACATAGGAGATGGTAGCAGGGACACTACTGAAGATGATCGCAGACTGGAGCAAGGTGGAAAAGAGGAGGTTAGTGGAGAAAAGTTTGAAAAAGTGGCCGGTGACTGCGGCTAAGCCAAGCACAGGCGCCATCTTGTTGCCGACCGGAAGCGGACAGCCCTCAGAGGCCCCCTCATGGCCCGGGGGCTCTGAGTAATTGCCTGTTGACCCAGGGGTGGATTTAGGACTGAAGAAGATCCGGGGCTTAACACACGTGCGCACACGTGACACGCACTAGTCAACATCATATATATTTGTCTTGTACCACATAATTTTTAATCTGAAGCTACATATTAAGCATATTCAGGGCAGAGTATTGTTCCTGTTAGTGTTTAGTGTGAGATGATAGTAAATATTCCCTTTCTTTCTCCATCAACTTTACCTGATAGTAAGCTAACTTTAGGCAAACCAGCAGCACAACAAATATTTTCAAATAAGACTCACAAACCTGAGTCAACACCAGTCTCATCAAAGCTGGGGTTCTGTCGTTGTACTTTTTGTCTAAAAAACGTCCTTATGTCCATCTTCACTCATGCGTTTCAGGCAGAGACTGTAGAAGAAGCCGGCTGCTGAAGGGCTTCTTCTTCAGTGGTGGAGGCTCAGGCAGGCTGTATACAAACTACTGTCAGCTGCGCCCTCTCTGTTGGACTTTGGTACTGCATGTTACTTCCGCGATTTAGATCCGGGCTTATCATGAAAGATCCGGGGCTTCAGTCCAAGTAGCCGGGCCTAACGCCGCCCCTGTGTTGACCCACACCTTGCTTACATTAGCTGTTTGCCTTTCAGTCCTGAAGGACAAAAACTTTCAGGAGTATATCTCTTTTACACTTAGAGCTCGATGAATCCCAGCAGTGTCATCTATGCTTGTATCATCTGGCAATGAAAGATCCACCAATGGAATAACTGGTCATTCAGTATATTCAGATGATGTAAGCTCATCTTATTCTTTGGGTGTGTATTTTTGCTGATCGTGGGTCAGGGTTAGGTTTACGAGTGAGGGAAAGGGTTTTCAGAACCGGCCATCTGGGCTTCTCACAGCTAAACCGAAGAAGGAACAGGATCTCTTCTACGTTTTGTAGGTTAACCCTGAACGATCGCCATGACACTGCTCGTCATGTGATGTCATGCTGCAACGGGTCTATAAACTTTGTTTCACTTCTCAAATATTACTATGGGTGTCTCCTATATGAACACCCCCCCTCCCCGTGAAAATCTTCACCAGATCAGAAGCTCAGTCTTCAGTCATACCTACGTGCCTGTTATTTTTGCCTGGTCAGGGTTAAATGGGTTTATGCGTGTAGTGGTGAAGCAGCAGCAGCTGTGAAAGAGTTGTTTTCTAACCTTTATTATGGTTTCTATTCTGCAGTCAAACAGCTGCTCAGGCACCCAGCTCTGTCCTTTGTACAGAATAAAAACCTCTTTGTCCTCAACCTTTAATCAAATAAAAACTGAGACAAGAGTCAATGTTTATTTCTCAAGTTTTAATCGGAGAGATCTTTACAACAGTTAAGTCACATCATGCATTTAACACAAAAAGATCCCTGAAGCGTTTTGCTCCGCTCATCACAAAGATTTGTTCTCTACATTCATCCAGCTGTGACCTCAGATAAAAACAGCAAAGAAAAGATCAGCTGGTTCTGCTCCTAATTAAAGATCCAATCTGGTGTCACACACGCACGCACACACACACACACACACACACACACACACACACACACACACACACACACACACACACACGCACGCACGCACGCACACACACACACACACACACACACACACACACACACACACACACACACACTTGTGCTGGATCTCTGTCAGCATGCAAACAGAAGTACGAATCCTGCTTTTTTCTCGGTGTGCTTTAGCAGATTTACCACGAAGATAACCAGAGAGCCGTTTGGTTAAATCTCGTTTCATTTGCGAAAGTTATAAAAATGTTCAGGTGTGTTGGTGCGAAGGTCCAGTTAACGGGACTAACGGACCAGTTTTGTCCTGACGTTAGACATCACAAACGGATCACATGTAGTTTATTCTGAACAACAACAGCAGCCTGGTGGAGACTAACAAGACATGATTCTCTACAGCGACATGTTCCTGTTCCCATTCAGGTCAAATAAAATCAGACAAAATGCATCATAAATAACAAAAAACAACAAGAATGAGTTAAATAAAGACACAGTACAGAAACATGAATCATACAATAAAACACAAGTCGCTTTAGACACAGGTTGGTCCATTTGTTCAGTCCAAGTCATTCTGAGTGTATTGCTCTGATGTTGTTCTCTTCCTGTTTTCTTAAGTGTTTGTGTGTAGTTGTTGTGTAATTTTGTGTTGTTTACGTGTAGTTTTACATAGTTTTTGTGCATACTTTGTGCAGTACATGTGTTGTTTTGAGTATTTTTTGTGTGTAGTTTGTGTATTTTTGTTTAAATTGTGTACTTTTGACTAGTTCATGTATATTTTTGTGTGTAGTGTTGTGTAGTTTGTGTATATTTTTGTGTGTAGTTTTTGTAATTTGTGTATTTTTTGTGTGTAGTTTTGTGTAGTTTGTGTATATTTTTGTGTGTAGTTTTTGTAGATTGTGTATACTTTTGTGTGTAGTTTGGTGTAGTTTGTGTATATTTTTGTGCATAAATTTGTGTAGTTCGTGTATAGTTTTGTGTGTAGTTTTTGTAATTTGTGTATTTTTTGTGTGTAGTTTTGTGTAGTTTGTGTATAATTGTGTGTGTAATTTTGTGTAGTTTGTGTATATTTTTGTGTGTAGTTTTTGTAGTTTGTGTATATTTTTGTGCGTAGTTTTTTAGTTTGTGTATTTTTTGCGTGTAGTTTTTTTAAGTGTGTGTATATTTTTGTGCATAGTTTTGTGTAGTTCGTGTATAGTTTTGTGTGTAGTTTTTGTAATTTGTGTATTTTTTGTGTGTAGTTTGTGTATATTTTTGTGTGTAGTTTTTGTAGTTTGTGTATAATTTTGTGTGTAGTTTTGTGTAGTTTGTGTATATTTTTGTGTGTAGTTTTTGTAGTTTGTGTATATTTTTGTGCGTAGTTTTTTAGTTTGTGTATTTTTTGTGTGTAATTTTTTTAAGTGTGTGTATATTTTTGTGCATAGTTTTGTGTAGTTCGTGTATAGTTTTGTGTGTAGTTTTTTCAATTTGTGTATTTTTTTGTGTGTAGTTTTGTGTGGTTTGTGTATATTTTTGTGTAGTTTTAGTAGTTTGTGTACATTTTTGTGTGTAGTTTTGTGTAGTTTGTGTATATTTTGTGTAGTTTTTTGTAGTTCATATAAATTTTGTGTGTAGTTTTTTGTAGTTTGTGTATATTTTTGTGTAGTTTTCTGTAGTTCATGTATATTTTTGTGTGTAGTTTTGGGTAGTCTGTGTATATTTTGTGTGTAGTTTTGTGTATTTTGTGTATATTTTTGTGTGTAGTTTTGTGTAGTTTGTGTATATTTTTGTGTGTAGTTTTAGTAGTTTGTGTATATTTTTGTGTTTAGTTTTGTGTAGTTTGTGTATATTGTGTGTAGTTTTTTTTGTAGTTCATGTAA
This sequence comes from Nothobranchius furzeri, assembly GCF_043380555.1. Taxonomy (NCBI): domain Eukaryota; kingdom Metazoa; phylum Chordata; class Actinopteri; order Cyprinodontiformes; family Nothobranchiidae; genus Nothobranchius; species Nothobranchius furzeri. The sequence continues at coordinate 28,686,664 of NC_091745.1, forward strand.
ATCTTGTGTGTAGTTTTTTGTAGTTTGTGTATATTTTGTGTAGTTTTCTGTAGTTCATGTATATTTTTGTGTGTAGTTTTGGGTAGTCTGTGTATATTTTGTGTGTAGTTTTGGGTAGTTTGTGTATGTTTTTGTGTGTATTTTTGTGTAGTTCGTGTATATTTTTGTGTGTTGTTTGTGTACTTTTGAGTAGTTTGTGTATATTTTTGTGTGTGGTCTTGTGTAGTTATGTGTAGTTTGTGCGTAGTTTGTCAGTGACTGAACTACAGACCACAAACAGGAGGCTACGGTTTGTCACACAGCAGGTTTCTTCAGATTTATCCGTCATCAGAAACGAGTGAATCTGCTGTGAAGCTACAACAGTGTTCCAAACGCTGACCTCCATTCCCAAACTTCCCACTGATTCCTCCTGATCGGAGACATTTTCCTCGTCAGCGTCAGCATGCGAGTAGGAACCCCAAAGCAGCGAGCGACTCTACACACAGATCTCGATGGGCGTGGTCACCAGGATGCGTCCCCTTTCATTGTTGTCCCTGTTGACTCGCTCATAGCCACCAGAAGAGGCTGGTGAGCTGTTACCAGAGGAGAAATGGGTGTCCATCACAAACCCGCCCTTCACTGCAGTGCAAGCAGGTGATAGGCTCTGTTGCTTCAGCCTGTCCACCAACGCGTCCTCCTCAGATGAAGAGGAGCTGATGTTCAGAGGCAGCGGTCCACCGACTAGAGCTCCACCGCTGCTGTTCCCGTTCTCTGTGTCCAACATCCAGCTCTGGTTGAAGTAGCTGAAGACCTGTTTGACTGAGCAGCGACGCTGCTGCTCGATAGACAAGAGTCGGCGGAACATCCGGAGAGCCTCATCAGTAAAGCGGCGCCACTGCGACGGCACTGTGGTGGTCCGACGACGCTGCCAACAAACAAACTCCTCGTAGAAGGAGTCGTTGGGCATGGCCTTCTCCCAGGGGAAGTTCCCAGTCATCATGCAGAACAGCAGCACGCCGAACGCCCACACGTCGGTGCTGTAGTCCACGCAGAAGCCCTCGTGCCTCGATGTGTCACACAGCTCGGGCGCCGTGTACGGGATAGTGCCGCTTACGCGTTTTACTGGAGATCCAGCACGCCGAGTCATGCCGAAGTCTGACAACTTGACCTTTCTGCACTCAGTGTCAAAGATCAGGACATTCTCAGGCTTGATGTCTCTGTGCACCAGCTTCTTACAGTGCAGGTAGTCCAGAGCGATGGCCACCTGGTGGACACAGCGCTTTGCCACCGTCTCTGGAAGTCCCACCTGAAGAAAGACAGAAGGATGTCAGGGAACACAGAAATCAGGACTGAGACACAACTACAGTTCAAAAGAGGCTACAGGGTTATTCATTGGTGTCCTCAACAGCCTCTCTTCAGATTAACTCATTCACTGCCAACCGTTTCCTGATCGCTAAAGCCAGTCGCTGCCAGCGTTTCTCGCAGTTTTTACTGTTTTTTTAAGAGTCACAGAACATTGCGCACTAGGATGATGTCAACGCTAAAACAACCAAAACAAAGTGGAGACTCACCTCTTACATCAGGAAGAATCTGCGCATTTCGAGCGTTATCCGTTCTTTCATATTCCGTTGTTGAATTGTGATCGGCAGAAGCTTTTCCGGTTCGCGCCTCTCTTTTTTTTACAGCAGCGGCCCAAAAAGATCTCCTAACACATGGATGTTCTGCTTCCTGATCACGTGACGTGTGTCGTATGCGGATGAAGATCGGCTTTGGAGCTGAGATGTTTGTTCTCTCGGTGCGGGGGCTCGTCCGACGCCCACACAGTAAAAACATGCAAATGACGATTTTAGTCGTCACTGGCAGTGAATGAGTTAATAGTTATGGCTAGCCTGAATGAAGCCCAAAGTGTGTTGCTGCCATCCTCAAGTTCAGCGCATGTGGTCCGGATTCCGTACGGCTTCTGCATCGTTCAACAATCATTGAGTCCAATCAGAGCATTTACACTGGCTGTGGTGCAGGAAGTACGGAGGCAGAGCTCTGAAAGCTTCTGCATGGAGTCTATTTTTCCGGATGCTGCATGCAGATTGAACTTAAAGAAATTACTGAACCAGACAGGAAGTGAGACATGGGGCAGCAGTAGCTCAGGATGTAGAGCAGGTTGCCTCATGATCGAAGGGTCATGGGCCCAACTCCAGCTCCCGCCAGGGGTATTCTGCTGTTGTGTCCTTGGGCAAGACACTTCAGCCAACTTGCCTGTGTTGGTGGTGGTCAGAGGGGCCAATGGCGCCAAATGGCAGCCTCGCCTCTGTCAGACCTCCCCAGGGCGGCTGTGGCTACAAAGTAGCTTACCATCACTAGCAGTGTGTGAATGTGAGAGTGTGTGAAAGCGTCTTTGAGTGTCCTAAAAAGCGCTATATGAGTTTGATTTATTATATTTATTATTATTATTATTTATTATGGAACAGCAAGGTACATCTGGGTAATTTCAAAGTAAAACTTGTGTTGCGTTATTTTTGTCAGCTTTTGTTTTATTAATGACGGGAAAATCAAGTCTGTTAGTTTGGTCTGGTGGGAGTACATTTCCAGAGACATTCAGCATGCGAACTGCAGTCGATGGGAATGGCAGTCCGTAGGAATGCCGTACAGAAACCGGGCCGCGTGTGTCCAGCACTCAGTGTGAACAGGGATAATACAGCGTCCTACAGTTCATGTCGTGATATTGGCCGAGCCTTTATTCTGCCGTCTACTTTCACATGAATGGTTATTTCAGCTGGAATGCCAGAACTTCCTGCTGAACTCGACCCCTGGATGAGGAGCTACACTTAGCTGCTAATAGCATTTGTTTGTAAAGAACAGAATTCGATGTAAACAAATAAACGTTCCTCACATGTCTGTAAAAGTCAGACCTGACCTGTGGAGGGATGATGTCAAACAGATCTCCAGCCGGAGCGTACTCCTGGGCAAAGATGTAACAGTCGTCTGTCTCAAAGGCAATGCCGTACATGTTGATGATGAAGGGGCAGGGCGACAGGTAGAGCGAGACGCTGTACTCCCTCAGGAAGCTCTTCAGCTTGGTCGTCTTCTTCCTCAGGAACTTCAGCGCCATCTTTGTGCCTGAAATAAGGGCAGGACAGTTACGTAACGTGGTTTCCCCCACTCCATTAATGGGTTAGGGGATTTATGTCACCACTGCTTAATTACTTCCTAGAAACTCAATTAAAGCCGTTTGATGAATAATTAAAATTGTCCATGCAGACATAAATCCTGATGTTGATTTGCTGGAGTTTCACACGAGGAGTGTTTAAAATCCTCTCCTCTGGACAGAAATGTGCCAGTCTGCTCTCATGTTGGGGACAACGCTGTGAGGAGACATTCACAGCCGTCCTCCAGCAGGACGAATAAGGTCAGAAAAACATCAACACGGAGTCACAGATGCAGAAAGACGGAAGTCAGCCTCATCGATCCTCCTGGTCTCTCCTCAGATGATGAGAGAAAAACCTCGGATGATAATCTGGAGAAGCCCAGCGTCTGCCTCTAGTTTGCTTCTCTGACAGCTCACAGGTCATCAGGGACGGCTCCATTACCTCTGATCAGCTCTGCAGAGCTGTTCCAGGGTTTCACACTCGCCAGGAAAGATGGGCGTTTGGTTCTTCTTACAGCCGCTGTGACAGGCGCTTCGGGGGCTCCAATAATTACACACTAACGCATCGTTTTAAGGCTTGGCAGGATTCAGGTGAGGCTGCGTTTTACACAAGTACATGTTGTTACTCCTGAGACCAGTTTGTTATGAAGATTTGAATCTATTAAAGCACACAAATAAGCTAAACTACCTGCTATAAAAGAGCATTTTTCACAGCCAGTCGTATTAAGTCCGTGTATTTGCCTGCATGTGTGTGTTTAATGGGGCAATTACAGATTTTAATGAAACTCCCAGGAAACAAACGCGCCAAAACTGAGATGTTTTTGTTTTAAACTAAATATAAAGCTGGCAGGAAAATTCTGAATGCTGTAAAAAGGAAGCAGCTTACCAAAATAAAAGCTGGTTAATGAGATTCCCTTTCTAAGACATCCCTCTCAGATCGGGTCTGTTTAATCGTGAACCCAACAGACTCCCATCCAACCATCAAACGGACTCCCACACCTTCTACAGGAGGCCTCTTTACTGTACTGCAGCCTGAATTAGCATCTCAGCTAATTATTTATTTAAAAACTGTCACATTTATACTTAAACCATCATTTCAAGCTAAACTTGGTAAAATATGATATTTGAAAGTATTTCTTCAGCAGGTACTTTGAAATAAACAAAGTTTTCTCTGAGGTTTGAACTATAACTCGATCACACTCAGATTCAGATGATCATAGCTAAAATCTCTGGCTGGCGAGAGTTAAGAATTCCTTCAAGACCATTTTAAATGAGGCCATAAATGCAAAGTGAAAGTTTGTTTGAATAAATGTAAAACTGAGGGTTACAAACAAATTAAATGCTTCAGTGGGGCAGCAGCAGCTCAGGAGGTTGAGCGGGTTGTCCAGTAATCGGAAAGTTGCAGGCATGGACGTAATTGGGGGGAGAGGGGGAACATCCCCCCCACCCCCACCCCCACCCACTTTGTCCAAAGTCAAGGTTTGACCCCTGCACTTTTTACCATCCAAAAACAATATTACGCTATATTAAATTGACACTGGTTGAGCTCTAGGGCCAAGCAGAAAACAACTATTTGTGTTGAAGCCCGTTTCCCATTAGAGCATACTGTAAAGATACCCACCCCCACCCCACCCCACCCCCATGTCCCCCCCACTTCTAAAGTGAAAATTACGTCCATGGTTGCAGGTTCGATCCCGGCTCCAGACAGAGAATTCTGCAGTTGTGTCCTTGGGCAAGAGGGCAAAGTGCTCAGAGGGACCGGTGGCGCCCGCGCTCGGCAGCCTCGCCTCTGTCAGTGTGCCCCAGGGCAGCTGTGGCTACATCGTAGCTCATTACCATCAGTGTGTGAATGGGTGAATGATATACTGTAGTGTAAAGCCCTTTGGAGTCTTACTCTGAGAGGCTCTATACATGCGGGTCATTTATCATTATTTTAAAAAATGACTACCGTAGTTTGCTAAATTAATTAAGAGAAACTTTTCAAGGCTGGTTTTGATTCAACAAAACAGGAAAATCTCAGGTTATCTAACACGGGGCATCAAAATGCAGCTTTTCAGAATAAAAGCCCTTTTGTAGAAAAACAACTCAAAGGCCAGCAGATCCGACGCTGTCGGCCCATTGATTCCTACAGTTTGTTTTCTCCTTTGACTCTGGGGAAAAGCTGATTGCCTCTGATGGCTCAGAGATGATGATGGAACACAAAACTTCTCCGTGACTCCTTCTGATCCTTCTGCAGCTGGAAAAGGTCAGTTTTGACCTTCACAGCAGAAACAAGCAGCAGAATGATGCAGCTTTGCTCCAGAAACAAGAGAATCAGACGGCGACTCTGGGGCTCGCTACAGTAAATGGCTGTTTTTGTTGCCTCCAGAAAGCTTCTCTCTTTTAACAGTTTGAAGTAATTTTTCAGAAAATTTTTCAGAATCAAAGATTAGGTTTTCCCTCCGCAGATGAAGTGAAAACCATTATGCTTGAGCAGGGGCGCCGTAAAGGCCCACGGCTGTCAGGGGCCCAAAAAAGTTTCAAAGCTGAATAAAAAAAATAAAGTTTAAAAATCACAAGTACTTTACTTTGCAGTAATTTTCTCATTTAAGACATTAAACATACAATCTTTTAGTCTTTATGAAATGTATTTATTCAGCGGTCCCTACTTTATTTTGACTAATTAATGTTTTACAAGATGCAATTTATGTTTATGCAGCTTTTAGAACACAAACCAAAAATCAGTCGTTTCCAAATAATTCACCAGAGAGCAAAACTGAAACAAAAGCTATTAATAATTGTAGTAAATAAACTTAATATAACATTGAACACAATAAAATATGAAATCTAGTATTGATCATTATCGAGCATTATTAATTACATCACTGTAAATAATAAATCTAGCTGTGTACAATCAAGGCTGAATGTATTTTTAGCTGTTTTTTTGTTGTTGAGAAAAATGGGTTTCTAGAGACTTTTATACGTATTCATGCAAAGTTATCCAACTTTAAAATTGTATGTAACCCTAACTGACTCCGGTTTGAACTGTGTGCTTATTCATTTAGTGTCTGAAGCCGTGGAGACTTAATAAAGACGTCACCTTGTGAGCAGTGAATCCTTAATTTTTGTCAGTCATACAGAAATACTTGATTTCAAGCTGAAAATGAAGTTACGTAAAGCTTTGACACAACATGGAAATTTAATTAGATATCCAAATTTGAATTTTATCATCAAATAAAATTTTAGAATAAATAAACACATTTTAAGGGAGTAAAAGGGAAAAGGAGATTAACACCTTTCAGCATTTCCTGCTTTTTCCAGCAGTGATATTGCTAATTCTGTTGAAGGAAATTCACTGTTTAATGAGAGACAGCTGGTGAAAATGATATGTAAATAAGTAAGAATGCATGTAGACCTACATAATTAAGCAAAACTGAAACACTAATATGAAGTATATATATTATATTTTTCTCCCTTCGAATCTGGGAGGGTGGAACCCCAGCTCCAGCTATGGACGAGCCCCCAGGGGGCCCAACTTGATATTTCTTCATGGGGCCCAAAATCTCTGGCAGCCCCCCTGTGCTTGAGTCTCACGTGCTGCAGCTAAATCCTCCCCACACGTCTCTAAAAAGCAGAACATAATCACTTTTTCTGCTTCTGCTGCTCAGCAGATTCTCTCCTGCTTAGGAAGAGCCAGAGAAATCAGCTCCATCGGCACCAAGACTGGATGTAGGCATGTTTTTTATTTTTAATGGACCCAATGGAAGTCTTATTTAACAAAACTGATGAAATGTTTGTGTTTGTAAAGGCTGACCGGAGCTGTGTGAAGGTCCCTCTCTGCTGACACTGAAGTCTCAGCTGTTACCTCTGATTTTGTGGATGACCAGGTCCACCTTCCCGTAGGTTCCCTTTCCCAGCTCACGGACCACTTCGTAGTATTTGTTGATGTCCAGCTTTTCCAGGTTTTGTGCAGCGATCAGCTGGAGTTCCTCCAGGATGTCCACGGAGGAGCCGTGCGCCGACGAGCTCATTGTGCTGGAGGTTTGAGACGGGTCAGGGTGAGTGGAGGGGTGGGGTGGGGCCCAGAGACGAATGTTCCTGTGGAAAAGGAGGAGCAGGAAGGAAAGGGAAGCTCACTGTGAGGAACACCAACATCTCTTCTGTTACACAGCCTCTGATGCTCGGAGACTCCGACTTCAGCTCTACAGGAATAAATAAACACTCAGGGCAGGTCACGTTTAAACGTGCTTACAATGATTTAAAATGATTTTCTTAGCTGTTGGAACAAGAATAAAGAATAAAAGCAAAATAAAAAAGTTACAAATAGATCAAAATTTGAATCTAGAGACTCTTGAAACAGTCGAAGATTTTCTATACTTGAAGAAAACGGTTTCTGTGACACGGATGCAGCTGACCCACATTTAATACGTAAAACTTGTTTTTAACCAGCAAAGAAACATTGAAGTATAAATCTATAATGTGTTGGTCCAAACAGCCTGCATCTGGATTAGTAAACAGAACTGTAAACAAACACCAAAACATGTTTGTTACATCTTGACTAAACAAAAAGCACCAGCGGACTTGTGAGGATGCACCAGTAACTTGTTATAAATCACTTGTTTGTGATCGACCTGTATGACAGCAGACTCACCTGAAAAACACTGATATTAAAAAGTTTATCTGTAATTAGTAACAACTATGATGAACACTGCTGCTTTACAGGAAAACACATTTTACTTTCAGAAGCAGACTAAAAACGCTTCCTGAGCGGTGAGGTAGCCCTGCTCGGTGTGCTAGAACACGCGGGGATTAAAACGAATCAAGAAAACGAATTAAGCAAAGCCAACCATCTCAGAAAAACATTCAGCTTTTCATCTTCTATTAATGAATATCTAAATCTGATCCCATGTGTCTCACTTCCTGCCTCCTGTCTGCTGCTCCAGGGACGAGCCAAGCAGCTCTCATCTGCTGAACCATCTCTGAATGACTGGAGGGATTTCACAGCCCCGATGGCACCGCGGATTCGTACCGTCTCTCGTTAACGAGGACGAGAGGGTGTCGGAGGAGACAGGACGCTGGCCAGGTCCAGAGTGTGTGCAGGACAGAAAACAAGTGTGCATGGGGATGGGGTGAAGCGTGTGTAAATAATGAAAGCAAACAGCAACAGGCAGTATGCTTCAGAAGGAAGAGCAGAGTAAAGCTAAAGCTGAGACTCATTTTATTCTCACAGATTTTAGATTTAATCCCAAATTACTAAACCAAGCTCTGGGATGTCCCTTTAAGCGTGTGTGGAAGGTGGGAGACGAGAGGACTCTGTCTAAAATAACATCACCTGAAGGAGTGTTACTGTAGACTTTAGAGCCATTATTATAACAAACTATAGGAATTTATTATTATTATTATTATTTATAACAAACTATAGGAATCTATTATTGTTATTATTTTTTATAACAAACTATAGGAATTTATTATTGTTATTATTTATTATAACAAACTATAGGAATTTATTATTATTATTATTGATTATAACAAACTATAGGAATTTATTATTATTATTATTAATATTTATAACAAACTATAGGAATTTTTATTATTATTATTTATTATAACAAACTATAGGAATTTATTGTTGTTATTATTTATTATAACAAACTATAGGAATTTATTATTATTATTATTTATTATAACAAACTATAGGAATTTATTATTATTATTATTATTAATATTTATAACAAACTATAGGAATTTTTATTATTATTATTTATTATAACAAACTATAGGGATTTATTATTATTATTATGTATTATAACAAACTACAGGAATTTATTATTATTATGTATTATAACAAACTATAGGAACTTATTATTATTATGTATTATAACAAACTATAGGAATTTATTATTATTATTGTAACAAACTATAGGAATGTATTATTATTATTATTATTATTATTATTTATAACAAACTGTAGGAATTTATTATTATTATTATTTATTATAACAAACTATATGAATTTATTATTATTATTATTAATATTATTATTTATAACAAACTATAGGAACTTATTATTATTATTATGTATTATAACAAACTATAGGAATTTATTATTATTATTATTTATAACAAACTATAGGAATTTATTATTATTATTATTATTATTATTATTATTATTATTATTATTTATAATTAACTATAGGAATTTATTATTATTATTATAACAAACTATAGGAATTTATTATTATTATTATTATTATTATTATTATTATTATTTATAACAAACTGTAGGAATTTATTATTATTATTATTTATTATAACAAACTATAGGAATTTATTATTATTATTATTATTATTATTATTATTATTATTATTATTTATAACAAACTAGGAATTTATTATTATTATTATTTATTATGACAAACTATAGGAATTTATTATTATTATTATTATTTATAACAAACTGTATGAATTTATTATTATTATTATTTATTATAACAAACTATAGGAATTTATTATTATTATTATTATTTATAACAAACTGTAGGAATTTATTATTATTATTATTTATTATAACAAATTATAGGAATTTACATCCCTGTTGCTATTTGTACTGATTTTTTTTTTCATTTTGTGTAAATAATCTGTTGTGACTAATCTTGCCTGTAAAGCCTCTCACGGACATTTCCCTCTCAGACGGGAAATCTCACGAGATCAAATGTGAATTCGAAGTCAAGAAACGTGGTGTAGCGGGACCATGCAGTGTGCTCTTGTCACCTTGCTTTCTGATTGGCTGGATATCATCGTTAACAGTCAGCACACCCATTTGTCTCAGAAAACCAGACCAAAGCAATCCAACATGTTTGAAAGCCCGGATTAATGATTGGAGCGGTCCCAAAGCCCTTCTGAGCAGGTCAGAGTGTTCATGACCAGTGATGGGAACAACGGCGTTTAAAATGATGGTGAAGTGAGTTTCCAGTAACGTGTAATCTAATTACATTCCTCTTTTGTCATAACGCTGCTTCTGTAACTGATAAGTAAATGCATGCGTTACTTTAACTCAGCAGCGAGGTGAGTTGAAGCTGTTTGCTGCTGTGGGCAGCCAGTTATCTGATAAGATTCCCTTTAGAGATGTTACGGTTATTGTGTGCCTCTTTAAGATCGTAGGAAGGGGCGGGAATGGTCCAAAGTCTGCATGATTGTCCTGTCGTATCAACCCAGCTTAACACGACGAACCATCTGGTGAGCAAATAATACCACAGCGATGACGGGATCCCATCCACTAGTCTCAAGAAACGGAAACCCTTTGGTGAGCATCTGGTGTGCAGAAGGAACTGGGTTCATTCCCTCCCTGGTGCTCTGTGATGTGTTTGTTTTGAATCCACTAAAAAAACGGAGCGACTGATTTTGTTTCCACGTCCGACAGAACGGACATCTCAAAGGTCTGAACTGTTTCCAGCTGAATGCGGAGGTGTTAAAACCAAATAGCAGCAGACAGTCAGCTTGATGGTGAAGGGACGAGATGGAAATGTCTTTGACCACAAACAGATTGTGCTGAGCGTCAAAGTCCAGTAAGCAAATAAAACGATGGTCAGCAGAACCCAGAGGAGCCGAGTGGCGGTCCATCAGCGGTCCACTCAGCATCCTTCAGACGAGGTCAATACAGCTCCGAGTGGGTCAGACGGGCCAGCAGAAGGTGCAAACAGGATAAGCACCTGCTCTCACACACACACGCACGCACACACACGCACACACACGCAGGCACACACACACACACGCACGCACACACGCACGCACACACACACGCACACACACACACACACACACACACACACACAGCTGTTTTAGATGCTGCGTCTGAGTGCTTTAATTTAAATTGAAGCTCTTTCATGAGTCTCGTGTCTTCATCACAGTTCAAGGTGGCCACATCACAACACTGTAAATGAAAGGGTTTGCAGCTGCATGGAGACGAATCCGGTTTCATCATCAAAGCTGATCTCTTCTGGGTGTGTCGCGGTAGTGCTGAGGTCTTTGTGTCCACACAAAGCAAGCGTTAACAAAAAGCTTTAATCCTAATGATCTAATAAATAATTCATCTCACCTCCTTGTTTGTATTTTGTGTAAAAGATAATAACCATAAATAGTGGACTAAACAGCTTGGCTAAAGATGAAAGCTAAGGGTCATTTCACAAGAGATGGTTTTACTTTGAACTGATTCAGTAAGGAGCTACGTAGCTCCTCCCTCCCTGCTGTGCTGAAGCTCTGAAGCTTGTTGCTCTGGACCGCACCTGCTGAAGACATACAATAAGGAACATGTGCTCATTTTCTGTTGGATTTTGGTTGGTTAAACACTTTAGTTTAATATGTGGCCGGGTCACAAACTACACTCTCCTGATATTTTACTACGGCTGTTTTAGGAATCAGAACATTTGTAATAGAGAGTTTATTATACGCTGCTCAATAACTACATAATGAACACACACAGAAGCACAGTGGAGTCTTTCTCCTCAGGCCATTCCTGAAATACCGTACCTTCTACATGCTTTTCAGAAAATATTATTTCCATGTTTATTCTGGACTGTGGAGTTTAGTCTCGTCCTACTTGAATTGTCCGCTGTAGAAGAACGCACTCGTACTGTCACCATGACAGCATGCTGATGATGTGTTCCTGGTCCAGACCACCTCCTGGTTTAAACTCCCGTGTTTTCGTGCTGCTTTCGTACCAAAGAGCCCGACGGTAAGCAGTCCCAGCTAGCCCTAATTAAAGCCATTCTGTGTTTGCTGCGGCTCCCAGCGCTCCCTCTCAGGGTAGCGGTACCACGACAGTGCCCCGGAGGAGTCCTAACACGGCTGTGAGGCCGTCCTGCTGTCAGCCTCATCAGTGTGACGCTGCCTGCCGTAAACAGAACAGCGGGAAGGCATCTGCAGCTCCCTGATAAAGCTACCTGTGGTGTGTGTGTTACTTCATTTCTCTTTACAGGCTTTATATCCTCTAAGTTTGGTGTTGTGATTTTTCCTCGGGGGCCTTATAAAAAATAACAGATTCAGAGATTTAGCAGCATTAAAGTCTCACGGTTCCTTAAGGGAGTCCGTCTCTGCAGCCTCTGGTTCTTACAGGTGAGGAGGAATGGTGAAGTGACCGCTGCTTTGGTCAGATCTAACGTTAGGATCAGATTTGAGATGAATATGTGTGAAACTGGATTAGACATTTTAGTGTTTGAATCTAAAACTCCATCAGCTGTAGACGGACCTCCGGAGCGTTCTGTGTGAGCTTTATTAAAGTCACACATCACGCAGCACTTGGTTTTCTTTCCCAGCAGCCAGACATTCCTCTCATCCACTAAAGTACTTCTGGATAACAGTTCTTCAGACCCTAACCCTAACCCTAACTCTGGATGTCTGAAAGAGTTTTTCTTTGGTTTTCGGCTGCTTCCTTCCCAGTTTCAGTCCTCGTATCTGAAGAAAGTTTTTAATTCCGATCTTTGAATCGTAGATCTGAAAAAGAGACGGGCCGTGCCTTGTCGTTGTCAGGATCTGCTGCATCTGGCCCTGCTGTCTTACACCTCGTCCCCTTAATGCCCTACTCAGCTGTTTCCCTGACTACCATCATGTCTTTAAACCCTCTGTTTGTGCTTCTCGTCTCATCTTCCTGTCATGTCATCCCACCTGCCATTATTCAGTAAAACAGTCCTTTTAAAAGCTGCTAAGCTGCATTTGGGTTTATTTTAATCTCCACATCATCACAGAAGGATCTGACCACCAAGAGCCCCGCAGTGAGCAGCTCATCATTTTTGTTGTTATTTTTTGTTTCTCTGGAGAGCGGTGTGCACACATGAGAAGACACAATCCGACACATCCCGTGTGTTTCCAGGTGTTGGACACGCGTCTCCACACCTCTGCTGCTCCCTCAGATTGGAGCTGATGCCGCTACACCCAGATGCCCCAGCTGTGGCGCCCTGCCCAGAGGTCCAGCCGTGTTCCAGGATCCTGCATCCCTGCCTCCGTCTTTCTACTTGCCATTATTCAATAAAAATGTTCATTTTAAACCTGCCAACCTGCATCCTGTGCCTAGTCTCTTGCTATTGGGTCCATTTTCATCTCCATGACAGCCTTGCTGAGTGTAAACTCACATAAATGAAGCCTCGCAGTGTTGATCCTGAACCCGGCGAAGCAGCAACTCTGTGTGCTTTAATGCTGCCGACTCAGCAGAACCACGATCGCTGTCAGTTAGATAAAATGACCACATGTGATCCGAGGAAACGTGACTAACGTGTTGAGTAATGGCTCCTCCATGCTGCACCAGCCACCTCTTTGTGTTCAGGACTGAACCATGGACAGCTGATAATTCACTTGTGAAGTGCGATGGACGCCTCATCCAGCAGTAAACAGTGATGCTGCCATCTTAAACCACATCTGGCTCCCTGTTAGAACCATAACAAAGCTCCAGAAAGAGACGATGTGTGCGCCCTCATCGGGTTAAAATTAGACTTCAGCTGACATTTAGGGTTTCCGCTTTCATATTCCTTCTGAATTTAAAGTTTGCTGCAGCAAATCAGCGTCTGTGAGCTGCTTTAGGATGACAGGAGATCAACCTGAAGGTCTTTGGTACCTGTGAGGGGTTTTTCCCCAACAGCAGCACCAGACAGCTTCTGTTAACAAGGTAAAAACTGCAGCGAGATCAGATGGTTGGTTTAGTCTATAAAAACCAGAAGGAAGCGTAGCCATGGGGTGACAGCGCTCAGATGTTTGTGCAGCTTTGTCTGTAATCCATAAAGTGACACTTCAGCCTCGGAGAACCTCGTTCAGGCTTTGGAAAGGAGTAAAATAACATCTGAACACACATCTTACTGTTGCTGAGTCACTTCTATAAACTCTTCAGGTGACTTAAATTCTGCGTGTTTAGGATCTACTTCCAGCTGACGTAAACCAGCGAGCACAGGTTCAGATTCCTGCCGTTTGATGAACATCCTGCTAGAACAGAGGAACTAACGGCGTCGTTCAAACCAAATTAACTCTTTAATAAACATTTATGCAGGCGTCCAGGAGGCATCCTGACCAGAAGCCCGAGCCACCTCAACTGGCTCCTGTCGATGTGGAGGAGCAGCGGGTCTACTGCAAGCCCCTCCCGGATGGCTGAGCTTCTCACCCTATCTCTAAAGCCGGGCGTACACTGTGCGACTTTTTCACTTTTTTGAGCCGATTTTCCAGTCGTGCGAGAATCCACAAGATCGGGGCGAGTTTTGCGCCGAGCGGTCGTGTAGTGTACAGGGGGTTACGAGAGGCGATTAACACCACGTGACCAGCTGCCTATCAGCAGTCGTGAGCTCGCACGGACTTCTGGCGTGTTTAATATTTCGCTCGTCCCTCGTGAGGGTATCACACTGTTGAAGCGGCGCTGCGAGCAGCTGCGACCCAAAAAGTACCAGAACCGCTCACGGCGCATGCGCAATCCTGCATCAACGCCGCTCGCTATTTCCCTAATAAGACACGCTGTTCGTTTTTGTTTCTACACGTTTTTTTAGTCACAAAGGTTGTCAAGAAAGCGTGTTTGTCGTGTTCATGTCAAATTAAACTGATCACAGAACACAGATTTACTTTCTTTATTTCATTTTCCTCATCCAACCCCATAAATCCCTGTGTGTCCTCCTGCAGCACTCCCAAAGGACAACAGGCAAAACAAGACAAAAAAGTCTGACGTGTTGAGTAAAAACTGCTATTTTTAGCACATTTTTAGGGCCGACGTGTTGCTACCAGACGTACAGTGTGAGCAGTCAGGTCGCATGCGAGAACTGGGTCGTACAGTGTGAGCGCACGACTCGTGAGATCTGCTCTGCGAGGAAGTCGTACAGTTTGAGCTGAAGCTGAGTGCTACGAGTGAAAAAGTCGCACAGTGTCCACCCGGCTTAAGGGAGAGCCCGGCCACTCTCATTTCAGCCGCTTGTATATTTTTAAGCCAATATTTGTTTTTGTGGATGTGGTGGTAAATGTCATTTATTTATTGCGTAATCCAGAAAGACATTTCCCTCCAAAAACCTTTTTTTTACTCTTTGCACTGTAAATGATTTTTTCCAAGGAATTATTCGTTAAATTGATCAATTAACAAATTAGATCATTTCTGCAGCTCATCAAGCGTAGAGATCCTAAAACAACAAAAATAAATCTGTGAAACATCAAATTACCCAACAAAATACCAAGTGCCAAAACCACAATGCACGACTGTTTCTGAGTTTTCCAAATAATCGTGGAAAGCTCATGGAGCTGAAACAAACGCCAACACAGCGAGAGGCCTGAGAATGAAACCAGCTAAACTCCTGAGGCGACCAGTGACCAACACAACTAAACCTAATGGAGCAGCTGCAGGTAAAACTCGTAAAATCAGATGTCTGGAATTTCAGCGAAGAAGAAAATTTAGTAAAAGCTGAGTCAGCAGAAGCTAGCTGGGTGGTTTCTCCTCCTGCTTAGTTATTAACACATTCAACAAAGTTATCAGTCTTTAAACCAACCAAGATCTTTCCATCAACTTAACAAAATGTTTTCGTTTCATAAACCAGGAAAAACAGATGATGCGAACATGTGTGTGTGTCTGTGTGTGTGCGTGTGTGCGCGCGTGTGTGTTTGTGTGTGTGTGTGTGTGTGTGTGTGTGTGTGTGTGTGTGTGTGTGTGTGTGTGTGTGTGTGTGTGTGTGTGTGTGTGCTCTGTGTTCTCCATCCCCAGTGAGTCGTGGAGGATGGCTGCTTATACTGAGCCAGGATCCTCTGGAGGTTTCTTCCTGTTAAAAGGGAGTTTTGCTCTCCACTGTTGCTTTATGCTTGCTTGGTATGAGGATTGCTGTATAGTTCAGTGACTTGATGCAATTTGCTGGGTTCCTTATATAGGAAACATTATTTCTGATTGGCTTAATGAACTGACCTGAATTGGAATGTTTATTATATGAAGTGTCTTGAGACAACTCTTGTCGTGATTTGGCGCTATATAAATAAAATTGAAATGAATTGAATTGAATAAGAACATGAAGATAAAACCTAAAAGTGAAACCATGAAATCCCGTTTTCAGGAGCTGCCATGTTGTTTCTGAAACCTGAGATGTGGTACTGAAAGCCCCGCCCACTCACCTGGCTGAAAGCTCCATGCATTCTGCACCTATCAGGTATTTTTAGGGATGAAATGATGATTTCCTGGTAAACAAGTTAGAAAACTGAATATTTAAACTAACAAATGCAGAATGTGAGTTGTACTGAAACAAAAGAGTCCTGAACTGAAACATCTCTAGACAGCATCTTTTATGAAACACAAAAACATCTCAGTCATTTAAGTATGACACACTACCGGCAGTCCTAATCGGTGACTGGCCAATCTAAAACTCAAAACTCTGATTATTTTTCTCAGTCTGTGAACTCACCATCACTGAGCTACATCAAAGCAGCAATAACATCCATGTGGAAACTTCATGATTGTCTAGGTTTGCATCGAGGTTGTACATTTGCTTCATGGTCAGATGAAAACGGTTAACTGACTATAGATCTAGATCTGACAGAGCCGCTCCATCGCTCTGCCTCTGCATGTGTCAGACTGGCTTCATCTGGAGGTTTTACCACATTTAATATCTGGGATTTAACTCTGGTTGAGATCCGGTTAGCTGTTTTCAAGCCTTCACAACGGTGTGTTTATTCATTTAGCCCTTTAAACACACCTTTATTTTAAATAAATCCAAATTACACCTTAATTGCATCAGATTTGGTAGATCAGAGTAGCACAAGCTGATTTCTGTCCTCAATACCAGAGTCAGTGCACCTCTACTGTGAAAATTTCTGTTGTCTCAAACTCAAAACGACAAACACAACCTCTGTTCACTTCTTTTTACTGATTAATTCAAAAAACAGAGTATTATTTATCAATATAAAGACACATTCTCCAGTATTTTAAAAATATTTTGTCTTCTTTTCGGTTAGATAATGTTAACTGCACATATCTGACTGATTTTGACTAAATGGATCTAAATATTAATCCGGGATTGGGAATATTCATTAGTTTCAGAACCTGAAAGTCTAAAACCATAGGGATTAGTCGGTTTCACCAATCAATGACTTTTAATAGGAATTATTTATCCAAATGAAAATACTGTCAGATTTCATGTGCTTGACTCAGCTTTCCTTTAAGAGCATTGCTGATGATAATAAATGATGCTGGACTTTCTGCAGAGAATTTAAATGTCTACATTTCAGCTTTTAAACAGTTATTACTAACAGTTTATTATCAAATTCCCATACATATATATATATATATATATATATATATATATATATGTGTGTGTGTGTGTGTGTGTGTGTGTGTGTGTGTGTGTGTGTGTGTGTGTGTGTGTGTGTGTGTGTGTGTGTGTCAAACTGCCATGTAAGGATTGGATTAGAGCCATTATTACAAGTGAATGAATGAACGCAGCAGATGGATCCACTGAAATGACAACATGAATTTGGTCGGGTGCTGACTGTGTTTGGACCTCCAGTCCGTCTGCAGAAGCACAAAGACCAGAACCGGGGCAGAGCCGCAGACACAAAGCCTCATCCTGCAGGTCTGTGCTGGACTCCGGGTCCAGCCGGTCCTCTAAACCCGCACAGCCTGATCCAGGACAGCATGGATGGGCTGGACCTACAGAACCTCAGTTGTTCGGAACTTTAACAGCAGAGGAATCCCTTTAAAGCAGGACATGTAAAAACCCAACCGAACCTGAGCAGAGAACCGGTCTGACAGAAGAACCAGCACCGACCTTTCACTCCGACCTGCTGCGGCTGTCCCTCACTCCGTCCGAACCAGGCTCCGGTTCAGTTCGGTTCCGCTCGGATGAGAAACGATGCCAGGCTTCAGGCTGGACCTGGTCCCGGTTCTCTGCACCGCGGAGTACCGTCACTGTCAGACAGAACATCAGTCCCCAGCAGCGGCTCTATTGTCCGCCAGAGGCCCCGCCCACCGTGTCTCTAACATCCAATCAGATCGCAGAGCGGCGGTGCGCTTCCCTGAGGCCATGCTGCCTTCGAGGACCATAGAAATTTGTCTTTTTTATCACAAAATAAAATAAAATAAAAATATAAATAAATAAAAATTACTCAAATAAATATATATAAAATATTTAAAATCATAAACAAAAGTGATGGTAGCTACTTTTTAGATCACTAATAGAATAGTGGTGATATATAAAATCTAATTGTGACATTAAAGCTACTAATAGAGGACCGTTTTATATTTACTATTATCTTGACTGCTTTAAACTGATTTATTAAAATCCCATTAATACATCTGACATTTTATAAGATCTAACACATTCCCCGACGATCACATAACCGTAATTAAAAGGTTTAGATTGTGTTCAACCCCAGGTGGGTTTTCTAAACACTCCGTCCAAAGAAGAGAACATCCTTCAGGACGGAGTATTTTTTAGATCTTTGTTTAAGCCTCACAGGTTACAAACCTCACATCCGTCACCGAGCACTCCTCATAAGAACAGAGGAAGAGAGGAAAAAGAAACACAAGAAATAAAAACACCAGAGTAGCGTACGTGTGAGTAGTACCGGTTCTGCTGAAATATCCCTGTAACATGAAACCCATGCAGGTATAAAGGTACCAACATCACCTGAGTGGCTGGGACATTTAATATAATATAACAGCTGCCTTTATTCAACAACAACAACAACAACAACAAGGTATTTACATTTAACCTCTGAGAGACTGGAGCTGTTTTAGGATGACCCCTCAGACTGGCCCGGTCTCATCAGTCCTGAAGGATGTGAACTATTTGTTCTCTGAAATGAAGCTGTTCAGGTTCTCGACAGCAGGTCAGACGCTAACTAGAACCCGTTCTGTAGTGAAACACCTTTTTCCTCTAAAATCCAGTTTTTCATTGGATTTAAAATCCAGTGTGTGTGTGTGTGTGTGTGTGTGTGTGTGTGTGTGTGTGTGTGTGTGTGTGTGTGTGTGTGTGTGTGTGTGTATGTGTGTGTGTGTGTGTGTGTTTCCAGCCAGAGTTAGTTTTCACACTAAAACCAGAGAATATAAAGTTAGAGTGTTTTTAGGAGGCTGCATGCTTCTGCCTGCTTTAATAACGCTGACGGACTGAATGATGCTTGAGAAAACGAGGGACTTGTGTGTCTCTGCAGGTCGATGCATTTCTGGATGCTGTACAGGTCTCTCCTTGTGGACCTGAAGCCGGAGATTAAAGGGCAGCAGCATCGACCTGCATCAACTTGATTATTCTGCAGACAGCCTCGCCTGCGACGTCCTCAGTAACATGAAATCAGACCACCGTTTTCACGGTCCACTGACTCATCAGCTGCGTCACCAAAGCAGATTATTATTCTGCAGACGAAGGAAAAGTCTGAGAGGAGACGAAGGACGGCTGAGGGGAAACCGAAAGCTCTGCTGATGCAAAAGCATGGATCCGTTTGGTTTGTGAGAAACTCTGAGCAACACTAAAGCCTGACTTAAGTATAAACAGGTTTGTTATCTTGTTTCAATTGGAGCTTCTTCAGAAACTGATAATCTGACACGTTATATCAGATGGATAATCCCAGAAGACAAGGAGGACAAACATGTTCTCACTGTTATGGGCATTTCAGTCTGAGAAGACACACAAAGACTGTCATGTTGTGTGGTAGAAGCCCAAAACACGACATACAGAACCAGTCCACGCGATCAGGAAGGAATTAGAACAATACTTTATTAGAAAAAGGTCGAACTAAAGGCACAGTGGGAAGTCCTGCTGGGTTCTCCAAAGCGGGGATACGGGCAGGGTGATCTAGAGACAAAGGTGTTAAATGTGGTCCTTTGAGATCCTGGTGAGTAACGGAGTTAAGGGGTTTACGGTCAGGAAGAGGAGGAGGCTCTATCCCTGGCAGGCTGGTGAGCTGATGATCTGCAGCTTGTCCCACTCCCCGACACGCCCACCTGCAGGAAGAAAGGCTCAAAGCAGACCAGTGAGGAGAAGCCACCCCAGACCGTGACAACGACAGGATTTCACAGAACCTTTCTCAGAAACAAGCAGCTTAGGTCAAAACCAATAACATTTAATAATTCACTTTAAAAATCCTTAATGGGAAACTGTAACAGATGACAAACGGTTAGCTTAAATCTTCTCAACCTCATAAACATCTCTTTCAGTCAGATCTGTTCACTTCTAACCTCCTTGGACCAGAACCGGTTCAAAAGCACAACCAGGATCAGTTTCAAGGTTCGGCTCTCTCAGCGTCTTCATGACCTCCAGCAGCACGCCGTAGGAAAGGTAAATGGCCTGATTTAGCGCCTTCCAGAGTCCTGGAACTCCCCAAGGCCTTTTACAACACAACCAGTGATTCACCCATTCACACGCTGGTGGGGATGAGCTACGATGTAGCCACAGCTGCCCTGGGGCGCACTGACAGAGGCGCCACCGGTCCCTCCGACCACCACCAGCAGCTGAGGTGAGTTAAGTGTCTTGCGACAAACTGAGCGGGTCTCGAACCTGCAACCCTCCGATTACAGGGTGAGCACTTAACTCCTGTGCCAACGTTGTATGAAGATTCGTGGTTGGCCCGGGAGTTAGCTCCTCCAGGTATGAGGTTCTGGTTCTGGTCCAGTGCAAGTGTCTTGTTCCTGAGTGCTGACAGTATGGAGGATGCATGGAGGACTTCATCCACCGTTACGAGGATACTGATCTGGTTTGTTGTGGTGAGCTGGGATTTATTCCTGATTCATCTAAACCCTCACTTAGGATCATGAGTTCTGGATCAGAACCAAAAGCATCAAGATCCCAGAGATACGGTGAAGACCTCCATCTCAGGTCTTGAAGTAGAGCTGCTGCTCGTGAGAATCTGGGTTGGTTCTTCCTGCGGGTCGGTAGGGTCAGGGTCGCGGACAATGTTGTCTGCATCAGGACCAGCAGCACCTCCAGGGTTAGCCTGCTGAGGTGTTTGCTTCCTGCAGAAGGTTTAAAAACAGATTATTATAAGGCTGTTGACTCATTATTATGACAACGTTTGATCAATTCTCCTCAGAGTAGAGATAATGAGCTCCCAGAGCAGCTGGAAGTGTCTGCTCCCCATCACCTCGGCACATGCTCACTGGGAGGGCCGCTCTGTGATCTCTCAGAGGGTTCTTGAGGAAGGCTCTGTTCTTTCCTTCCATTCTCGTTGTTTCTAGCATCGATTAACAGAGGCTGCCTATGGACATGCCGGCAGGGGACTGAATCCACCTGAGAGTCGTTCGTGGATTCGGTGAAAACGCGAGGGGAGGGGAGGGGGGGAGGGGAGGGGGTGCTTCGTCAAGCAAGGATTTATCAGGAGATCCAGATGTTCTAAACTCGCTTTCTGGAATAACCCCCTGGCAGCTGGCAAACTAGAAAAAAGTGAGCATGTCCTGTTTGCAACGTGGTGTGACAGCAGGAACGGCCAATCACACTCGAGCAAGTATTAGCAGAGCCAATAGATGAGCTTATGGATGGTTCTGAAGGAAACAGGCTTCAACTCAAGCGGTTGTGTTCCACTTGGGCCTGGTGCTCAAATACAGCGTGATATTGTTTTGGGACGGTAAAAAGTGCAGGAGACGCTGGAAAACGTGGAGAGACATTCTACTGACATCCTGTTCAGCAGGTCAAACCCGTCTTCTGAAGGTCAAAAGGTCCAAGCATCTCAAAGCATTTCACTTCCTGAGTCCAGAAACTTTTACACAAACTTCTCTGAGTTTGTTATCCAACAGCTTCATCCATCCATCACTTCTCTACGACGTAAGAGATCATTTCAGACACAAACAGAACCACACATGAACAGACACTTGGTACCACTTGTGAATCTTTTCAACATCATTTTATGCTTTTCTCTTTAAATCTGTTTGGAAACATGAAACAAAGCTGGTGAAAGATCTTTTATCTTCTGCCTCTGGGTCAAACCCTCCCATTTAATCCCCTTCCTGTCTCTGGCTGTTCACCACTCTCAGCTATGGAGAAGCAGGTTTGGATCAGCCGGAGAACATCTGCCCGTGTGCCTTTTAGCAACACAGAAAGCTGCCGCCCCCTCACAGCACTCAGCAGATTAAACCGTGCTACAGACACGATACGGATGTGCACTGAAGGAAACAAATGATCCTCCAGCAGCGGCTGGACCTTTTCTCTTCAGCGTCACGTCCCCAGAGCTCTGATCATGGACATCACACCGTCAGCTGCTGGTTTGAAACTGTAAAGTAACAAAAACATCGTGACCTCAGCGTGGAACAACCTGGTTAAACCAAAGCCGCAGCATGAGGCGGTTTCCCTCTCCGAACTCAGCCGCTCAAATAAATCTGCATCCATTGATTTTCAGGCTTTAGTGACTGAAGACTCCTGAACTCTCAGCCGACCTGTCCTCGTTACATTCTGATTCTCATCCGCTCAGGGCAGGGACTAATTATTATTACCTGTTTGTGTTGTTAGGATGGATCAATATGCAGTACTCCTCTTCATTTCAGCAGAAACATCAGGAACTTCCTGCTGGAGTTGACCTGCTGATGTTTACACAGAATCCTGCATAAACAATCTCACAACTTAGTGTTAAAGAGAAAATAACTTTTCATATTCATAAATCATTTTCTTAAACCAGCAGGAGCTAAAATGATCCTTACAGGGTGAATGAAAAGTCAGCCCCCCTGGTGGCCACCATGCAACCCTGAAGTCTCATGTCTCATGTCTCATGTCTCATGTCCCATGTCTCATGTCCCATGTCTCATGTCTCATGTCCCATGTCCCATGTCTCATGTCTCATGTCCCATGTCTCATGTCCCATGTCCCATGTCTCATATCTCATGTCTCATGTCCCATGTCTCATGTCTCATGTCCCATGTCCCATGTCTCATATCTCATGTCCCATGTCCCATGTCTCATGTCTCATATCTCATGTCTCATGTCTCATGTCTCATGTCCCATGTCTCATGTCTCATGTCCCATGTCTCATGTCTTATGTCTCATGTCTCATGTCTCATGTCCCATGTCTCATGTCTCATGTCCCATGTCTCATGTCTTATGTCTCATGTCCCATGTCTCATGTCCCATGTCTCATGTCTCATGTCCCATGTCCCATGTCTCATGTCCCATGTCTCATGTCCCATGTCCCATGTCTCATATCTCATGTCTCATGTCCCATGTCTCATGTCTCATGTCCCATGTCCCATGTCTCATATCTCATGTCCCATGTCCCATGTCTCATGTCTCATATCTCATGTCTCATGTCTCATGTCTCATGTCCCATGTCTCATGTCTCATGTCCCATGTCTCATGTCTTATGTCTCATGTCTCATGTCCCATGTCTCATGTCTCATGTCCCATGTCTCATGTCTCATATCTCATGTCTCATGTCTCATGTCTCATGTCCCATGTCTCATGTCTCATGTCCCATGTCTCATGTCTTATGTCTCATGTCCCATGTCTCATGTCTCATGTCTCATGTCCCATGTCCCATGTCTCATATCTCATGTCTCATATCTCATGTCTCATGTCCCATGTCTCATGTCTCATGTCTCATATCTCATGTCTCATATCTCATGTCTCATGTCTCATGTCCCATGTCCCATGTCTCATGTCTCATATCTCATGTCTCATATCTCATGTCTCATGTCTCATATCTCATATCTCATGTCTCATGTCCCATGTCTCATGTCTCATGTCTCATATCTCATGTCTCATATCTCATGTCTCATGTCCCATGTCTCATGTCCCATGTCTCATGTCCCATATCTCATGAGAAGCAGCAACGCTTTGCAGAACCCGCGTTCACACCTGAGAACAGACAAGCGAGCGAGCGGGTTGTGTTTATTGTAACATGTCTGTCATGGTGGAGCCTCGGAACAAGCAAAGAACATCCAACCACAACAGGAGTCAAAAAAAGAGTCAACATGGGGATTTTTCTGAATCATGAGAATAAGGATTCAAACTGGATGCAGTCTTGCCTTTACACAACTTTAAAGGTATTAGCCAGACTCGACATAACAATTGTAGAAACTGTAAAACTACACTTTACCAGCAGTAGCTCAGGTGGTAGACTGGGTTGCCTCATGATCGGAGGGTCATGGGTTCGACTCCAGCTCCCGCCAGGGGTATCCTGCTGTTGTGTCCTTGGGCAAGACACTTCACCCAACTTGCCTGTGTTAGTGGTGGTCAGAGGGGCCGACGGCGCCAAATGGCAGCCTCGCCTCTGTCAGACCCCCCCCCCCACCCCCCCACCCCCCCACGGCGGCTGTGGCTACAAGTAGCTTACCATCACTAGCAGTGTGTGAATGTGAGAGTGTGTGAAAGCGTCTTTGGGTGTCTAGAAAAGTGCTATATAAGTTCAATGCATTATTATTATTATTATTATTATTATTATTATAAATATGAACTGGGTTCTGTTTATCATGTTGTTAAGGACTTTTGTCATAACTCAGTACAGAAAATCCAATCCTCTCCTCCAGAGAGAGCAGAGCGGTGTTTCACTCACGTCACTGCAGCATAAGACAAGGAAGCTGCTGATGCTAGGATTGTGAATGACTGTATTTAGTTTACTTTTGTGTTCTTAATTATTACAGAAGACTGCGTTTACAGCTGCAGCTAAAGGTCTGAGCCACGTGTCCGTGTCCTACAAGCAGTTTTAAAAAACATCGACCTGATCTAATATAATAACCTACATCTATAGGAAACAGGCTGCAACACACGCAGTCGTTTTCCGTTTGGTCCGCGTGCTCAACCAGTGCCTGTTGAACACAGCGCCATTTTGTTTTTGGAGGGTAAAAGGTGCAAAAAGTTACTTTGGAAAAAGTGGGGGGTACACCCCCCCCCCCCCCAAACTATATCCAACGTGTGTGTGTGCGTGCGTGTGCGTGTGTGTGTGTGTGTGTGTTTACTCTGACTTCTCGATCCCCAGTGCTGCCATCAAGCAACCTAGGTGAGCAGCGACATCTAGTGGTGAAGACACAGAAACACACCGCTTTGTGAGGGCCCGTTTCTTTTGTTCGGACAGAAACAAGATCCGGTGTTGGTGTGGCTTCAGTTACAAACTCCCTGGCATTAAAACTGCAGAGCTGTTTAGATAATTCTACTTTTGTTTTATTGAATTGGAGAAACCACAGAAAAACAACTGAATGACTCCACATGATCCCGCCTGACCTTTTGACTTTTCTCTCATCAGGTCTGGATCCATAAAACTGTTTTTTTCTGCAGTAACAGAAAATAAACTAACTTAACAGACTGATTTAAAGACTCAGAGATGCATTTTAGTTTTTAATTAAATGTTTTATATCATTTGAATGAGTACAGGATACGGGAGTAGCTCCTTTAAATGTCAAATGTTCTTTATTCTAGTGTTTCATCTGTGGCATGTCATTGTTTGTCTTCTACTCTATTATGTTTTACAAATATTCTACATACTATTTATTACGAGGAACTGTACTAAATGAATCACTTTCCTCTCTTACTTTCACTCTGATGAGCTCAACTGTCTCTATAAATCCCACCTCTCAGATCTTCCTGACTATTCTTCAGTTTTTGTCTCCAGACAGGATTTCCTGTTGGTGTTTGATGGACCCCGTGGGCCTTCTTCAGATCCCAGCTCTGAGGTAGATACCGGGACAGGGACAGGTTCTGGGACAGAGGAAGCCAGGACCAGTCATGTGTTTTAACTGGTTACTGTGGTTTCTGTTTCCTGCCTTCATTGTTTAAGACGAGCAGGAAGGATGAGCCGTCATCAAACCATCCAGATGTTCTTTCCTTTAGTCACGCTGTCGCTGAATCACTTCAACAACAAATCAAGAGTCTTTGAGTAAAATCCCAGAACGCAGAAATAACAAGGAGAGGTGGACGTCCTGGTGGGTTCCTCAGAAAATATAAATACTGAATGTCTAAAAAACAATGTTAGATTTAAGGGATTAAATCAAGCTAAGCTTTGCCACAAGACAGACAGGAAGGAGAAACATCTGCTTCCTCAAGAATCCAAAACAAGAGCCAGAAGATGCGGGTCACCTATGGAAGAATAAAAAATACCACATCCAGGGTGTTCCCAGAGAGTTCTGGGTCTTCCCCAGCATCGCTGGCCTGGCCTGCCACACTCTTCCTGTGATTAATTCTGCACAGAGAAATGTGCAGGCCAGGCCAGACTACAGCAACGCTGGTTCCCAAAATTCCTCTAGGACAACACTTAGATCCAGTCCATAAAAACCCCCAAGAGGATCAGAGTTAAAGTGCCATTAGTCATCACACACTGGTAAAATTACATCTCCACATTTAACCCATCCTCGTGGGGAGCGGTGAGCTGCAGGAACATTTTGGTGGTTTACCCCCCATCCAACCCCTTAAAGCTGAGCATCAAGCAGGGAAGCATTGGCTCCCATCTTTAAAGCCCTTGGTATGACCTGACTCGTCACGTTTGGAGGGAGGTTGGACCCAAATGCAGCACACAGAATGACACGGAGGGTGAGATGTAGCAAAATAAATAATACTTTATTTTAAAGAGTGTGGCAAAAAAAAAAGGCTCAAAAATCCAAAGGAGCCAACTCAGGATCACAAAATCCCAAAGGGCCCCGACACACCTGCTGGGAAAAAACTGATATTTTACTGTTAATAATGTCTTTAATGGTTTGACATCTGGAGGTTTTAAACAAGGTTCATCATTCATCCATTTCTATTTCTCTGGGAACAGACAGGGTTTTGTAAGCTCTAACAGGGAGGACTGGCCTTGACCTCGGTACCAGAACTTGGTGCTGGTGCCCCCTTATCAGTAGTACTCTGGGTTATGGGCCAGACAGCTCTGTTGTTTTAGAAATTGCACCTGGTGTGCCTTCCTGGCTGAGAGGCTGTGAGAACCTCGAATGTTTATGTGTAAATGTGTGTGCGTTTTATCTTTCTGTGTCTGCTCAATAAATACTCTTGAAGGACTTGGTCTGACGAGAGGGAAGTGTCAGACCTCTGGTGTGGTGAGTATTTCATTCCTCCACTTTGCAAAGTCTAAATTGTTTATTGTTGGTTGATTATTGGTATATGGTTTTGATCAGCTGATTAATTTAACCCCTGCGTGTTGAACTTTCCCTAAGGTAATCCTGGATGGGAGATAAAATTACCTAACAACACCAATTTTTTAAATGTTTTGAATTTGTTTTATATTCGAAGTTCAATAAATATTAAGTGATTTATTCTCTTAAACATTGTTCACAAATCAGTCTAAATGTGATAGTGAGCACTTCTGCTTTGCTGAGATAATCCATCCCACCTCACAGGTGTGCCACATCAAGATGCTGATCCAACATCATGCACAGGTGTGCCTTATACTGCCCACAATAAAAGGCCACCCTTCTTCTTCTTCTTCTTCTTCTTGTTTAATGGCGGGTGGCAACCAACTTTCAGGTGCATTTCCGCCACCTACTGGATGGGAGTGTGAGTCGAAGTGGGGAGTATCCTACTTTATATAAAAAAAAAGAAACTAAATTGTAACAAGTAATCCACTGTCCCTTAAAAAGTCTATGACCAACTTATACTCCACCAGTCCCCCATTTAACAGAATACCCAACTCAAATTCCTTAAATCCTCTAACTTTTAATTTTTTAACCAACAGTTTCCTATTCCCCACATATTTTCTACAAGTACATAATACAGGTTCTACTGTTTCCCTATCAAGTCCACAGTCACACATACCGGTATTATGCCGTCCAAGAATAAAAAGTGTGCTGTTCAAAGCTGTATGTACCAGTCTCATCCTTGTTATCACTGCTTGATTTCTGTTACTCATTTGAATGATTTCCATTCTTCCAACCTTTCCCTTCAATTTGTATACATGTCTTCCTTTCAAGTCCCTTATCCATTGTTCTTGCCATTCATCCACAATCTGCTGTCTAATAACTGATTTCACCTCCGCAACACTGTATGGAACCTCCATCACAGTATCCAGTTTCGTTGCCTGCTTTGCATAATAATCAGCTATTTCATTACCCTCTACTCCACTGTGAGCTGGAACCCACATAAATCTAACCTCTGAATTATTCTTCATCAACCTAAACAAGCACTCGAATATCTCATACAAAATATCTGACCTCTTATCAGCTGATGTTTCGTTAATTGATAACAATACAGACATGGAGTCCGAGCAAATAATACTTTTCCTAACACCATTTTGTTCTATCCACTGTAAACTAAATGAAATAGCTAACATTTCCACCGTATAAACTGACAGATTATTAGATGTTCTGCTTTTATGATATTTACTAAATTTCGGAATCCAGAAAGAAAATCCTGTTAAATTTCCTGATTCTCTCGACCCGTCAGTATATACAGGAATGAATGATTGATGAGCAGTGTTGGACAAGTTACTTCAAAACTGTAATGCATTATTTATTACTTATTACCCTCATTTTAAAGTAATTCATTACATTACAATGTTACTGATTTTAAATTGTAAGGCATTACACTACTTTTGCATTACTTTAAGTTACTTTCACCAATACAACTTCAATATGAATCTGGTAATGTGACGCTCAGTGAGCTCATGACATATATGTGGAAAGTGATGTGGTGTCTGAGCTAGGATTGCTGTTAAAAACAGTCAGATATAATAACAGTGCTTTAAAATGATTGTTTATTAAATAAAAGCAACAACAATCTGTACTCTCAGCATGCTGCCATCTTAGATTAACTGAGCAGGGGGTGGGGTGGTGGGGGCTCTAAGCCTATATTTGCCTTGGTCCTCAAATGCCTTGATACGGCCCTGGATGTGGGACTGACTTCTGGGGTGATCTGATTCTATCACATGTATAAATATTAAATGCGTATATATTATTGCTTTTCACTGGTAAAAATGTCTATTGGGGATAAATCTACCTACTTTTTTCCTTTTTTCTTGATTTCATTTAAATGATTTCCTGCCCTTTCTCTCTCTCTAACCTTACTGCATGCTGCAGGTTTTCTCCGTCTTCCAGAAAAAACTGTTTCCTAGACTTCTTACTTTCTAACGATCAGCCAGAGGGATCTTCACATGTGCGGCGCTCCAGCAGTAATGAGTTGAAATCACCGGGGCACAGATTATGAACTCAGCTGAGGCAAAGCACGTCAGAAAAGCACAAAATACCAGAGAATATGCGCTGATATGAACAATCGCAAGTGAATTATTAGTGGAGCGATTTTGTGAATGTTACAGCGGCCGCGTGCAGGTCGCAGCTGAGCCGTTACCGCGGCGTCCTCTCTGCCCGCAAAGCTGAGTCCATAAATGACGTCATATATGCAGATACTGGATCTTTCTTCGGGTTTCCCGCAATTTGAATTTTTAAGGAACACATCTTGATTCTGGGTTTAAAAATGCTTTGTAATTACCGCGTTACTGACAATTGTACCGAGTAAATATTACCATTTTCTTTCCCTGTAATGCCTTACATTACCACATTACAGCAAAAAGCAATGCATTACAGTAATTAATTACTTTTGCACCGCATTACTCCCAACACTGTTGATGAGCGTCATTTAACCTTTCTTCCAAAGCATCATCCCAGTTTCCCACACCTTTCCGTATGTGAATTACATTGTGAACATGAAAATCTATCATTGCTTTTGGAAACAACCAAAACGGAGCAGGCAAATATAAAAATTTCTTAAGAACAACTATCATTTAATTTAAAGGCTTCCGCCAATCTACACGATTTCCAGACCATACTCTCATACTTTCCATTGAAACATTGCCCTCCTACTGCCATCTCTCCCCTAACCATATGCACATCCTCTGTACTACCTCGTACACTAGCCCAATAATTTAATTTCAGCAACTTGAATCTTAGAGTCAATGGCATCTCTCCCATTTCTACTTGTAAGGACACTATCGGTGTGGTTTTCATTGCTCCACAACAAATTCTCAAAGCCTGACTTTGAATAACTTCAATCTTCTTCAGTAATGTTTTACTTGCGGAACTATATACAATACTACCATAATCAATAACCGATCTGATCATTGCTATATATACCCGTTTTAAAGCCTTGGTACTAGTGCCCCAATCATTACCCCTTAAACACCTCATAATATTTATTACCTTTTTACATCTTTCAACTATGTTACTAATATTCTCCTTCCAAATCAACCTTTCATCAAATATAACACCCAAATATCTAAAACTACGAACTTGCTCCAAAGGTTCCCCATATAGTTTAAGCTCAATCTTAACATTTCTTTTCTTTGTAAAGACAATACTTTTTGTTTTGTCCACCGAAAACTTAAATCCCCATTCAAAAGACCAATTCTCCACTTTTATTATTGCTTCCTGAATTTTCTTCAGCAAGTATTGAATGTTCCTTCCCCTTTTCCATAATATTCCATCATCTGCAAACAATGCTTTCCCAACATCATACCCTATATCTTCAAATGCATCATTGATCATAATAGAAAATAGTACAGGACTGATCACACTTCCCTGTGGCGTCCCATTGTCAACTCTATAACCCTCTGACTATCACCTATTTTTATCTGTATCTATTAAACAAAAAGTCCTTAATCCAATCATATGTTCTTCGTTCTATCCCCAACCTTTTTAATTTAATCAGCAAGCCCTCCTTCCACACCATGTCATATGCTTTCTCAATATCAAAATAAACAATAACTAAACTCTCTTTATTGTTCTGTGCTTTCCTAATGTCATTTTCCAAACTCACTATGGCGTCCATCGTTCCTCTACCAGTCCTAAACCCATTTTGATATTTCATTAGCAAATTCCTACTTTCTAAATAATAATTTAACCTTTCCGTAATCATTCTTTCCATTACTTTACCTATATGAGACGTCAAAGCTATCGGTCTATAGTTCTCCGGAATACTTGGATCTTTCCCAGGTTTAATTATCGGAATTATTACTGCCTCTTTCCAATTTTTCGGTAATTTTCCTTTTTCCCAGACCTTATTATATAACTCCAACAGCCTTCCCTTCATCTTATCCCCCAAATGTTTAAGCATCTCATAATTAATATCATCCTTACCAGACGACGTTAGTTCTCCCCATCGCTCGCTCTAGTTCAAAAACTGTAAATGGAGCGTCAATTGTCGTCAGCCTCCGCCCACCATCATCTTCAACAATATTGGTCCTTCTGGTTTCTTCTCTTCTTCTCCATCTATCCTCCGACAAATTATCATCACTATTAATTTTTATAAAAGTTTTAGCCAACATTTCAGCTTTTTTTTTTTTGCTAATAGCAACCTCTTCACCTACCTTGAGAACCGGGTATCTAAACTCTCTATAAGCCCCCTTCATTTTCCTCATCATACCCCAAACATCACCTACAGATGTAGTCCTTCCTATTTTATCACAAAACCCTCTCCAGTTTTCCCTTTTCGCTCTCTTAACCACTCTTCTAGCTTCAGCCTGTAATCTTATATATTTCAACAAACTGTCAAAATTTTGAGACTTTCTCAAAACTTTCATACTTTTATTTCTCTCCTTAATTGCCTTTTCCCATTGTTCATTCCACCATGGAACATTCTTCTTCTTCATGGTCCCTTTACTTTTAGGAATAGTAACGTTCGCTGCTTCAATTATCACTCTCCTAAAAACCTGTTCCACCATGTCTATATCCCCTTCCATATCAATCCTTCCATTCTCTTCTTCACACATAAGTCTAAATTTATCCCAATCAGCTTTTTTAAATACCCAACGACCAACACTTTTGTCCAGATATACTGCCTTACTCCTATAAAGTTTTGTATAAATTATATAATGATCACTCCCCAGATTACATTCCCGAACTTCCCAATTACAGTTTCCCGCTAAGGCATTCGACACTATTGTTAGATCTGGAGCCGAGGTTTTACCCGTAGTCACGTTCATCCTTGTCCCTCTACCATCATTTAAACAGACTAAATTCATATCCTCCATGAACTCTTCAATGACTTCCCCATTCTGATCCTCCTTAAGTCCTCCCCACAAAGAACTATGAGAATTAAAATCTCCACACATTACCAACTGATCATAAGTCCCTTCCAGAATCAATTTAAGCTTATTAATATCCAATTTTATTGCATGGATTATAATAATTGACTATAAACAACTTCTTATTACTGACATACAATTCTATCCCTACATATTCTTCATCAGTTCCTATTTTAATTAGTCTATAATTCAGATTAACATGAATAAAAGTAGCACAACCTCCTCCAATTCCATCTTCCCTATCACATCTAATTATTGTGTACGGATATAATTTAAATTCTAAGTTTTTATTTAACCAAGTTTCTTGAACACAAATAATATCCGGTTTCTCCAACAATTCATCAATAAATCTTTTAAATTCTTGTCCGTTAGCAATCACACTCCTAGCATTCCATTGTAAAATCCCAACCATTCACTATCCCAACCCCTCTTGACTGGAACAAGCACTAAGGTTGTTCCTGACCTCCTCCCAAGACAACTCATGAACGTCCAGATGATGAACAGCTGCTTTCACAATGACTTGTATCCTTTCCGTTTTTGATTTTGTTTCCATTGTTGCATTTAATACTCCTGCAATGAAAGTCACCAATTTCTTAACATCTATGCACACTTTCCCGACCTGTCCAGATCCGTGAGCTGAATCTTGTGGCATCGTGTCATTCATTCTCACTGGAGCCTCGCCCACCAATTTAACTGCATCTGCATAAGAAATTTTACTTTGAACTCTTGTACGTTGTACCTGAGTTTCCCTCCTCATCACCAGGCAACCCGCATAAGCCGCACTATGCCCCCCCCCGCAGTTACAACACTTTGGTTTTGTTCTACTTCTGCATTCCTCAAAGCTATGTTCTTCTCCACATCTTGGGCATCTCTTCCGTCCTTTACACACATTTGCTGTATGTCCAAATCTTTGACAGTTGAAGCATCTAATCGGTTTCGGAATGTACTCCCTCACTGCGTATGACATGCAGCCTAAAAACACTCTATATGGTAGAACGTCACCCTGAAATTCAATCAGCACAGAATCCTTTTCTTTCTTTGATCCATCTCGAATTTCTGTAAACCTTTTAGCATCTTTCACTTTTGCTCCTTTTAAATTGGCTTTTATTTCCCCAACTGAAACATCCACCGGTATTCCCCAAATCACCCCTCTAGGTCCCATTCCCAGGGGCGTAGCACCGAATTCTGGGCCCTAGGTACAAGTCTTCTAGGTGGGCCCCCATGCTCAATTACTTAATATCTCTCTTACACATTTTTTGTCATGCTATAAGACAAGACAATAAATATGATCTTAGTTTAACCTCTATATTGAGCAAATACAAATGCCAGCATAATAAAAGTGAAAAGCCCAGACTTCACATATAATTATTTTTATTTGCCAACAATGTGTTCAAACAAAAATCCTGGAATTTATTTTCCAGTAAATGCCCACTGACGGGTCTTCATGTTAGCAAAATCACTTATGAGATCTTTAAAGTCCAATCCTTTGGCTAATTGGCTTTCAATAGAAAGAAGAGCTAGGCTGTTCAGTCTATCCTGGGACATTGTTGATCTCAAATAATTTTTCACCAGTTTCAGTTTGCTAAAAGCCCGTTCACCCCCAGCAACAGTCACAGGTAGTGTGCAAAATATTCTCAGTCCAATACAAACTTCTCCAAAAATGCTCTGTAATTGCATCCTGTATGGCACTAAGCAGCTCAAGAGGAGACTGAATGTGTGGAAATGTGGCACCATATATTGTTCTCAGGTGTAGCATCTCATTCTCTAATTCAGCTGTGAGATCCTTGTAATATTTTCTCATCAGTGCCTGGCATGATATCTTCATCTGCTCTTCAGTCATGTCTGTCATGGTTCATGATGTTAAGCTTTGCTAATACTGATATATATTGATATATTAAATACATATGACATGAAATAAACCAGGTTCTCTCTGTGAATGTAATGTACTCTAAATTTTATAATCCCTGCATTATCAGCCAAATTATAAGATTGTCCGTTTTCAAGATCAAATATAAAGAAATTTAAAATAGGCTTAAAATATCTAACCAGGTCAATAACAATCCTCTAACACCAGTGTCATCATGCTATACAAAAAACAGTGGCAGCTTCTCATTCCTGAGATTACCACGAATCCATCGATACCAAGTTTGTCCTGGTCCATGACTGGGAAGGAGCTGAAATATCCACACAGAGTGAACCTGTTTTTACTGCGAGGTCCGCGAATTAATTGGCGGCGGCCGCCCGCGATAATAATTCTGATTAATATATATATATAAATTTATTAGTGTTATCACTGATAACAGTAATTAATTTATATTTGATCTTGATGGTGAAACTAAAGGCGTTTAACACTTTCTTTCTTCTTTCTTTCGGTCTTTATTTTGGTTTATAGCATTAACATAAAATTTTTTTTTTCAAACAAAACAATATTAACAATTTGAATTTAAACCAAAAAAGGAATAGGCAGAAGCAAAGCTTATTTTAGCCTACCCTATTTTCCACCTAAGATACATAACCAATATACATTTCTTTTATTTTCCCCAATATAAATAACCACAATGAAAATTCATTAATGTCTATACTTACTTTTCATACCCTGTAAATATGTGACACTTTACACCTGCTTTAAACTTTAGTAAAGAAGTACATTTCTTCAAATCATCATCTAACTCATTCCACAATTTCACACCAAGAATGGAAACACATCTTGATTTCACATTAGTTCTGGCTTTTACACATTCAAACATAAATACACCTCTGAGATTATAATGATCATCTCTTGGTTTGAAATGAACTTTTATGCAATTTGGGATATTATCATTAACTACTTTATGAAGAATCTCTAAGATTTTTACTTTAATAATATCTCCTAATTTTAGCGTTTTAGTTTGAATAAATAGATAATGGGTTGGTTCGAGGTATCCCAATTTATTAACTATTTTAATCGCCTTTTTTTGTAATTTAAATACAGTCTGAACACATGTTTTACTGCATTTCCCCAAGCCTCTGCACAGTAAGACAAATAAGGCATAACTAAAGAGCTATAAATTAAAAACAAGGCTTTTTTATTTAGTACATCACTAGTTTTATAAAGTATAGCAATAGATTTAGACACTTGCCGTTTGATATATTCAATGTGTGGTTTCCAACTGAGTTTACTATCAATAATCACACCTAGGAATTTAGTTTCATGTACTTGTTCAATTGGGACTCCATTTAAATACAGCTTAGCACCGTCATTGTCCCTTTTCCCTGAAAATATCATAAATTTGGTTTTATTTTCATTTAGTGATAGCTTGTTGTAATCAAACCATTTTTTAATTGAATCCAATTCGTTTTCAACCTCTTGTAATAATTTACTCATATCTTTTCCCATACAAATGAAATTTGTATCATCTGCAAACATAATAAATTTTAACCGAGACGATACAGAAAAGATGTCGTTCAGGTATAGGTTGAATAATTTCGGTCCGAGCACCGAGCCTTGCGGTACACCACATATTACTCTTTCAAGCTGTGAATCTATATCATTAACATTAACATATTGAAATCTACTGCTTAAATAACTTTCAAGCCATTGATTGGTTTTACCACGAAGACCATAGTATTCACATTTCTTGAGCAGGTATGTGTGATCAATTGTATCAAATGCCTTACTCAAGTCAATCAAGACAGCCACTACATTAAGTTTTTGATCCACTGCTGTTGCAATCTGCTCTACCAAATCCATAACTGCTAATGAGGTTGAACGATTCTTCCTAAACCCATACTGATGGTCATTTAAAAGATCAAACTTGTTGGTAAATGCTTCAAATCTAATTACAAAAAGTTTCTCAAGTATCTTTGAAAACTGTGGCAGTAAAGAGATAGGTCTATAGTTACAAGCTAATCATTTGTCACCACTTTTATAAATAGGAATAACTCTGGCTATTTTCATTTGTTCAGGGACTGTGCCACTTGAAAATGATTTATTACAAATATAAGTAAAAGGTTCAATAATGCAATGGATAACCCCCTTGATGAGAGACATATCCAACCCATGAAAATCTAAGGACTTTTAACTTTTGAAACTATGTACCGCTTGGATCACATCACTTTGGCTTACACTGCTCAAAAACATTGTATTATTATTTTTATTTATTTCATGGTTAATGTCAACTTCTGGCAGCTTTTTAGCTAGATTAGGGCCAACATTCACAAAATATTTATTAAACTCATTTGCAATGTTCTTTCCATTTTTATTGTGAATATCTATACCTGCTTCTTTTGTATTTCTTATTAATTTATTTAACACATTCCATGTACCTTTAATATTATTTTTGTGTTTTAGGAAAAGCTGATCATAATATTCCTTTTTTTGCTTCCTTATTATTGTAGTTAATTTGTTTTTATATTCCTTATACCTTTTTTCTTTTTCCTTTGTTGGATTTTTTAGAAAATCCAGATACAGTGATTTCTTTTTCTGGCAAGCCCTTTCCAATCCCCTAACAATCCAGGGTGGGGACCTTTTTTTTAAGTTTTGCTTATGATATTTTAGAGGACAATGTCTATCATAAGCTCCCAAAAATGAACACTGAACACCTAACATGAATGCAGCTTCTGAGAGCTAGCTAATATCAGCTAAAACTGTGTTCTGCTGCTCACCTTCCTTCTTGAAGAACCTAGTCAATACTTGCTTCTGTTCAATTAACTTTTTCTCCTTCTCCTTCTTTTCTTTTCTTTTCTTTTCTGGAAGCCAGATTTCCCTTTCTTGGGAAAAGACATGACTGACTCTCCTGCCTCCAGCTCTGGCTGTCGGCATCTGCGATGTCTCATAGCTGTACATGCGGCCGTGCAGCCCCTGGCCGCTGGTGTGGACTAAACCACTTTGCACAATTTTTAAGGGGTGATAGATGCCTCAGAGATTATTCAGTTATTATTTTTAAGGCGAAATTCTGTTTCTTAACCTCTTTATCCAGGTAAAGAGACGTTTATTAAGACATTAAGTAAGTTGGGGGGAAAAAACAACAACAATAAAACATTTTTATTCAAAGCTGTCTCAGGGCCCCTCCCTGCAGTGGGCCCTGGGTAAACGGTACCCTTCCCCCCCCCCCAGTCCGACGCCCCTGCCCATTCCACTCTGCCCCACCCTACTCACACTGATTACTTTATGCTTTCCCACCTCTCTTATTTCACAGGCCTTCTCTCTCTGATCTTCAGTTTTACAAACAATAAGCAAATTTCCATCTCTCAAAACTTTAGCTAGTTTTACGTCTCCAACTTGATTTTTTAAGATAGACGTTAGCTTAACTGGGCTCACCATGTTGACTCCATTTCCCTCACCAAACCTCAGTATGACTTTGAACCCTCCACCTTCTTCATCAGCGCTGTCACTCGACACAACCCTTCTTTGTTTCCTAGCACTATCGTCAGCAGAGTTGTAACTCCTCTTTCCCTTCATCGACTCCCGCCGAAAACTCAACTCTAAATTGCTGTCCTCACTCTCACAGTCCCCCACTCTCCCCACTCCTTCTCATTCACCAAACAGCCGCGCCTACCCGCCATTGATTTCCGTTCGACCGAGTTCCACCCGGCCGGCGGGAACGTTTCACTGCCAACGTGCTCCGATGACAAAAGTCCGTTTTTCCAAGCCGTAGCCTCCAACTCTGCTGCAACCCAAAGTGATGTCAAGGCCACCCTTCCTGTAAACAAAATCCTTTAAATATCAGTATTGGCCTTAAAAAACCACATCGGTCGGCCTCTAGTTTAAATACACAGAAGGTTGATCAAGACTCAAGCAGCTGTGTGAGGACGTGAGAGCTAATGGGAGGCAGGTGAGACTAATTAACTGAGTGGCGAAGCAAAGCAGAGAGCCAGAGGAGGAAACTAACTAGACCTAGAAACCCTGTAAAACAAAAATCACTGAACAACATAAACTGGAGGGCTTGAAGATGAATCTAAGACCTGAAGATACTAACTAACCTCAAAGACACTGGAGAACTGAAGAGAAATAAACGAATAAACCTGAAAAACAAAACCACAGACAAGAAAACTTGAGGGTGAAAGATGAAACATCCAATCTAAATAAACGACAACTGAGAACACTTAAGATATAAACTAAGGAAACTAAAGGCAGGGGGAATCTAATAATCTGGGAGGGATGGACCAATAAACAAGAGACTACAGGGAACGTGGAGGAAACACGGGATGATGAATGGAGAACTGGAGAAAGGCAGCCTTCCAGAGACGAGGCGGTAGAACATCAAGTGGAGAGCCAGATGGCTTCTGCCTCGCAACAAGCTTACTCAGCTCAGAGTATGAAACAGTATTGAGGGAGCTCAGGGTGGGTGGTGATGGAGGCACTGGAACCGGGTCAACAGAGTTACCAGAAATAGCTGCTCTAATGCCTGATACTTTATCTACAAAGAATTTGTGAAAAGCTTCAGAGTTTCCAGCAGCTGTAGGAGACATGGAGCTAGGCTCCTGATACACCAGAACTGAGTTTAGTGTTTTGTAGAGAATCTTAGGATTATTGGAGTTTGTCTCAATGATGTCTGCAAAATAGGCCGTTCTGGCAGCCCTCACAGCATCCTGATAAGCAACCAGAGATGCTCTGAACAACTCACGCGAGACCTGTAGGCCATCCTTTTTCCACTTTCTCTCAGAGGATCTACACGCCCGCCTGCAAGCCCGTGTGACATCAGAGAGCCAAGGCTCACTCCTAGGCCGAGACTTGCAAAGTTTGAGAGGGGCAACCACGTCCAGGACCTGATTACAAAGTAAATCAAAGTGTTGTGAATAGTGTTCAGTGTCAGATGGATCAGGGTTAAAGGTCTCTAACCTTACAGACATACAGTCCACAAACTTTGAAATAGTGTCTGCATCCAGGGCTCTGAACCTAGTAGCTGGAGTTTCACACACAGGGACAGGACATGGCAACGTAACATCACAGAGTATAGGAGAGTGGTCAGAGAACACAGGAGGCAAAGTCACAAGGTTCATGACGGGGAGACCAAAAGAGAGAACCAGGTCCAGGGTGTGACCCCTGGCATGAGTTGGGGACGATACCCATTGAGTTAGATTGAATGAATCTAGCAAATTAAAAAAACCTTTAGCAAGCACATTGTCAGGACAGCAGATATGGATGTTAAAATCACCAAAAAATAGGACATAGTCATATTTTAGGATGCAGTCTGCCACAAGATCACTGAAATCATGAAGGAAGTTTGAGTCACACACACAAGCACAGAGGCATTGCCTTACAGAAATCAGAAGTTTGCAGCTTCATAAAACAAAAAGACAAATTGAAAAGCAGTCACATTAATATAAATGTAACGCTAAATGTTTTGACGCTTTAGGAGTGATTTACTGTTGGACGTCTTCAGCAGCTGCAGAAATTAGACGGCTGTGATCACACATGGTGGACGAGAACTGAAATGACTCTTCTGCGTTAAGATGGCTGAATTTCTAAAGTCCTGGAAGTGCAGATGATACCAATCTGAGGAATTACCTATAGTAATTATATAAGAACAAGTACTTGAACAAAATTCTGTCCTTCATAAGTTTTGTGAGTGTTGGTCTGCAGCCTGATCCTGCAGCTCTGAGCTTACATCTTCTCTGAAGTTCTTAGAGCAAAGCTTTGGTTCACGCTCAGTCTGGAGACACAAAAGGAATATTGTGCTGGTTTAGTTCCCCAGATTCAGCAGCTCTTATCTGAGGGAATGAGAGGAAATGAGGCTCCGCTCGTGTTACTGAATGTCTGATTCACCCGTAAAGACCTGACTTTTACCTGCTGGTGGCGTCCTGACTCAACTCTGACCTCCAAAGAGCTTCAGCAGAACCAAAGCATGTTCTGGAAAAGAAGAAAAGAAACTCCAATCAGGGAAATACTGGAATAGTTTCAGAGATAAGAACCAGCAGGAGAACATTTCCCATGAAGAGACCAGAGACAGATCTTCCACCTGTCTGCTGATCAGCTGGTAGATCCACCAAGCACTTCATCCAGGAGGTTCTGGGCTTCCAGCTCTACAAGCATCATCACAGGTTGGGAATATTGTTATTTATATTTTCTGTAACCCTGCTATTAAAGTGACAATGTGTCATTTTTGTTGTTAATCTCTGCAATTATCCATCAAAATGTTGTTGGAAAATATTGGCAGCTCCGTGACATGTAACCATAAACATCTGGACTAAAATACATGGGAGTGGGTCTAAGTCTCTGGACAACACCATATTAGATGCCATGTTTCCTTCTACGGGAGCCCTTGAGGACAAAACTCGTTTACGATTTGTAACAAACAGTTACAAATCTTTCACCCCTAATGAATGTTGTTTTACACAGTTACCTCTTCACTCACTGCCACTGATGGAAGAGAGTCTGATGGGCTTGTCATTTTGCTGAAGTTTGCATTCCCCGGGACTTTTTGACCCTAACGGGCATCCGTTGGTAAGGTCTTAAGCCCATTATATACTTCTCTGTCAGCTCCACGAGGGAGAGACACGCACGCACAGACGGAGACATTTAGCCCTCATACTTCTCCGTCTCCTGGGGAGTTTTTCAAAGCTATTCCCTGCCAGGACAGCAGAGGGCGTAGCGCTGTTCTGTGGTATCCTGTCATGTCTCCAGCCCATGATGGTGTGTTTTCTTTGTATTCATATATAATATTTATATATAATGTTCTTCCGGCTCTTGAAGAGTACAGATGCTTTTTTCCTCCTCTCCTCCCTATCTTGTCCCAAGGCTCTTTGTCTGTCTCTGGGTGGACGGCTGCTTCTGCATTTTTTCTGGAAACTGAAATGACTGAAATGGACCTGGTCAGTTGGTCTCTCAATGCGATTGACAACATTTTTTCAACAATGAGAACGGGAGAAGGGGCTCCCGGGTGGCGCTCTGGGACAGATCCAGCTGGGCATATCATGGACTCCTGGAAACAGTGGAACTTGATCTGCCTCTCTCAACTGTCTGCAGAGGATTCTGAAGATGTCTGGATATTCCTGGTGTTGGTGTCAGGTTTCCTGCTCTTTGGCCTGGGAGGCTTCCTGGCTTACCGGAAAATTAACAAGCTGTCGAGAAATATTGGAGCTCTCCCCGAGCTCAGGGATGGATTACACCGCGCTGTGAATGCACAGACTCATATAACTGTTGAGATGAATCGTAAGCTTGGAACTTTGGCTGAGATTCATGCGTTGGCACAAAAGATGGATGCCATCAAGGAGCGAGTGGACGAATCAGCACGGATTGGGATAGATTAATTTACGTCATTATTGGGATTTTGAGAGGTTGAGGACGAACGGAACTTTAAGACAGAGAAGAAATTATATCTGTCTGGCCCCAAAACAATTTCTAATCTGAATCTGGTGCCCTTGAGCCTGTAAGGCTGTAATGAATACCCCCCCCCCCCCCCCCCCCCCGAAGAAATGTGGAATGCTGCCATCGCTATGGCAACTCTGTCTCCTATCCTAGCCTGGGCGAGACTTCGGGCTGTGAAGGCCACCGAATCGTTCCAGGAGTCACTGTGCCCTCTAAACCCAACAACCTCCCTCCCCTGTCCAGACTGAGTTGATGAGCGCTGCTTATCGTGGCTGCATGCACTGACGTGAGGAAAGTCCCCATCCCTACCTCCCCACCTAGTGGACACTTATGTTGTGTGATGTCTGAAGTCTGTTGCATTTCTGTCTGAGGTGTTTTTTTTGCATAGCAAAGCTGCCCTCCCTGTGAAGGGTAACTCTGAAGTGCCTTTTTTTCCTCCACCTGACTCAACCCTCATATAAACCCTCTGATCTCTATTAAGGTAGCGCGACTCGGGTTGCGAATGACCACAGTCACCAATTCTTGTCCTGTGTCTTTGCCTATGTATGTATGTGTGATCTCTGAATTGTGTGTACTGAAACTCTAATTTCCCTCTGGGATTAATAAAGTATCTTTGAATTTGAATTAAGACTAGGGATGGGTACCTTTGACATTTGAATTGATTCAGTACTAATTCCCGGTACCTAGGAATCGATACCGGTACTTAACGGTACCAATTTTAGACACTTTTGAGTCTTTAATATTATAATTCTCTTTTATAGTTAAATACATATTTTTCTCAATATATAACCATATTTGATAAATATCACGGTAAATAACATACAACTGTCTGTATTTTAACATCATCCTTGTAGTTTTATAAGCTGATAATTAAACTGAAGCAAACATCTTTACTGTGAACTAAATTTACTGTGCATCTTCATTCCTTTTGCCGTCCTTTTTCATTTGATTTTTCCTACTGGGAAGTTAGAATTTCAGAGGAGAAAGCGAATGCACCATTAGATGATAACGGTGGCAATGGAAGCTAACATATCAAGCTAACGTTATCTTAAACAGTTTAGATAGCTGCTGGAGCAGATTAAAACGATGATGCCTCACACTTAGATCGTTGTCGCTGGTTTCATCTTCACCCAATCACCCGTCGCATTTAGTAAAGTGAAGCCAAACTTTAGAGCGTGTTCATGCTCTTCTAGTCGGAATTTCGGAGTTCCAAGGAGAAAGCGAACGCACCATTAGCAAAACGGAAGCTAACATATCAAGCTAACGTTATCTTAAACATTTTATTTACCTACCGGAGCAGATTAAGATGAGGATGTCTCATTTAGATCGTTGTCGCTGGTTTCATCTTCACCCAGTTACCCATCACATTTAGTGAAGTGGACCCAAGCTTTAGCGTGCGTTCTTTCTACCATGCTGCTCTGTTTACAACTGGCTCGCAGCGACCGACGACATAACGCTCTTGCGCATGCGCTGCTGTCTAGGCAAGTTCTCATTATGAAGGACGGGTACCGAAACGAGGCACCGTTTCAAATGACGTGAATCGGTGCTCAGTCGGTACTGTGGAATTTGGTCGGTACCTTAAAAAGTACCAAATTCGGTACCCATCGCTAATTAAGAGACTTTTTAACAGACAAATTTGTCACTCATCCTCCTCCACCTCTTCATGCGCTCGCCACCTCTAAACCCACGTTTCCCATCATTTCTGTCAACGAATAAAATGCTTGCTGTGTATCTTTTAACTCCTCCAGTCACGGTGGAATTAAATGTTAATATTTTACAGTTTTTTTGCGAGGAATTCTTCAAGCTGCTCTGTGTCTACCGCTAGATATCCTCGGCTCTCTTTATGTTTTCGAGGGTTCATGGGCGGCGCTGTAGATGGCAGCGGCGTGTTGACCAGTCACAAGCTGGCGTTCTTCGTCACGGATGTTTAGAAAAGAGAGCTCGACTCCATCCGTCCTTGCAAGCCTGCTGGAGAGCCCTCGCAAGGATGGATAATGGCGTCGCGTGCGTCCGTCCCGACACAGACTAAGAAGTATAAATTAGGCTTTACTTCAGCACAAAAATACTGCTTGCTTGCAACAATTTAGGTATCTACTGCCCCCTATCATCAGTAAAAATACACACTGTCACTTTAACTTTATTTTCTTTGTTTATATTCTATAGAGAAGACAACTGGTCAAACCTTCTTGTGTTTGTCCCTGTCTCCTGTCCTCTAGTATACCAGTCGGTCCAATCTGGTCCTGGTTTTGGTTCTGCTGCATGTTTATTCCTGTTCAAATGGGCTTTTCGTTCCAATGTCACCCATTGTGCAAATGGTGGTTACCATGGTGACTCTAATCAGCCACTGGCAGCAGCTTTAACATTTCTGTTGGTCCTTACTTTTCTTCTTCAGAGGTGATGTTAGAGGTTCAGACAGTAGCTTCTAAGCTAGCCTCCAGAATGTCTTCTTGAGTATGTTAGTGTTGTTTATTTAGTTGGGAATGTTTAAAGCAAACAACAGCATCTATAACCTGTTCATTGGATGCATGAAACAGAATAAGTTAATATGATATTTTAATATCACTGAACACATTTATAACAAATCGGTTTTTGAGGGGTTAAATGTTGACCTCACTGCTTTAGGTGAAACCAGCTTCATCCCAGTGTCTCTGAACTGAATCTGTTCCTGTTTGTTCTCTAAACAAAAACACAGCATGTTGCTGAGTTAATGCTGATCCAGGAACAGTGGCAGCGTCTTATTTACTGTACAACACAAGAGCGACTCTGAGCTCTCCACTGGGATAAACACTCTAGATGTTTTACCTGGAAGTTTGTGTTCTGTTGTCCTTTTTTCTGTAAAATTTTTTTTAATAAAGTTTGATTTTGTTTCTTCTGCTGTGAACTGAATCAACTCATTTTTGTGTTTAATGCAACAAGCTAGCAGGTGAATGAGGTGAAGTCTTGGCTAATGGCCAACGATCTGCATCTGGATGAGGGAAAGACAGAGCTCATTGTCTGTCACCCCAACAGCAGGGCTGTGGGTCGTTATGTTGATCTCGGCCCTCTTTCTCCCCACTCAAAACCAGTCGTCACCAGTCTGGGGGTGAAAATTGACGCTGGACTTAAATTTGATGCTCACATCAACTCTGTGATCCGGTCCAGTTTCTTTCATCTGAGACACCTTGCAAAAATCAAGCCTATGCTGTCGAGAGCCCACCTGGAGCGGGTACTGCATGCTTTTGTAATTTCTAGGCTTGATTACTGCAACTCTCTCTATGCAGGTGTTGTGCCAAAGTAGTTACCCCCGTCAAAAATTGTTTCCCCATTCACGGGAGTGCGCAAAGTAGGAGGAGCCACTTGCCCAGCTCCGTTCTGTACGCTACTTGTCACTGAAAGCTGGAAAATAGCAGGCTCGATTCAGTTAATATTAGTTTCGTGACATTGTAATGTGCCGTGTGGAATAACCTGCTGGGAATACTTTGTATAGAAAAATACTTTGATACTAAAATACTGTAAAACCAGATGTGATCATGGAAACACGTTGCTTCCGGTGAATTTACACTCGGTTTACACTTTGTTTTTGTTGGCGTTGCTATCACCAAATAGTTTATTTGCTAA
This sequence comes from Nothobranchius furzeri, assembly GCF_043380555.1. Lineage (NCBI taxonomy): Eukaryota > Metazoa > Chordata > Actinopteri > Cyprinodontiformes > Nothobranchiidae > Nothobranchius > Nothobranchius furzeri. Next base: position 28,731,546 of record NC_091745.1, read on the forward strand.
ATCAATCACAGTATAACCAATAACTACAGTAACGTTGCAGAGGGTTTCTTCACAGCAAACGTTAAGGAGGGATACAGATTTTATCAGGCTGTGTGGCACAAGCTGCCAAGGTGTGCCCCCCCCCCCCAATACAAAGTATTCCCAACGGAGCTGGGCAAGTGGCTCCTCCTACTTTGGGCGCTCCCGTGAATGGGGAAACAATTTTTGATGGGGGTAACTACTTTGGCACAACACCTGTCTGGGTCAGTCATCACTGCTCCGCCTACAGGTTGTGCAGAACAGCGCAGCCAGGTTCCTGACTGGGACCACATCAGTCCGGTTCTGGTCTCCCTGCACTGGCTTCCGGTCTGTTATCGTTCACACTTTAAACTCCTCGTCTTTGTTTTTAATTTCTTCCAGGGTGGTGCTCCCCCCTATCTAGCCACACTCCTGAACAGACACTCCCCATCACGCGCTCCTCTGACCAAGGCCTGCTCGCTGTCCCTCGTTCTAGGTGTCGTACTCGCGGGTGTCACGTCTGGGTACTGCTCTGTTTGTTTCTTCCCTGCAGGTCAGTGTGGCTGAGACTCCCCAGCTGTCTGGCATCATCATCAAGGTACCAGAGTATTGAAGGAGCAGCGTAGCTTGACTCTTCTCCACTTCTCCACGCTGGTTGATTACTCAGTTTGGGTAGATCTGATCACCAGTCCTGCACTTCTGTCAGCAATCTGCCTGTTTGTGTGTTAACCCGTCTGCTTCATCTACTCCTGTAACAATAACCCCGGATCTACATACCACGTCTCACTGCCCACCTCTGGTCGCCCGCTCTCAGTCCCCCACCTGCCGCTACCTCCAGGATCTTCCACTCACCCTGACCTGACTCACCTCCCCCCCGCTTCCCTTCATCCTGAAGAATGTAAGCCTCAGCGACTGTTCATATCCTCCTGCCATCTGCCCTCTCAAACTTCTCAGCATACTCACTGTTCTCCTCTCTAGATCCCGTCCCGCCGAGCACCCGTCCTCCAAATCAGCGTTATTCCTGCTTCTTTGCAGCGCCCTGAGTTCACGTTTATTCTCCCACTTATTTTAATAAATCCTATTTATCCTACCTTCCGTTGTCCTTGGTGATTCTGTATGTCATGGGTCAAACACCTGGTACCCAACATGACAGCGGGGACTGGGCTTTCCCAGCACCGTCACTATGTACCAGTTGCCACCCTCAGTTAGGCTGTCCCCATCTCTGCCAGTCTTTAAGAGTCGCCTAAAAACCCACCTCCTCCGCTTACAGCGGTGAAGTTAGCTTGAAGTTGGAACCAGACTAAACCAAACTTGTTAGGCTCTAGGACGAAGCCAGACTCTAAAGTCTCAGCTGGATGTCAACAGCTGGCTTTGTGGGACAGAACCCGGTTTCTGCAGAATCGTTTCTACAAAAGTGTTTTCAGCACAGCAGCACATCGATATGTGTTTACAGTCAGAAAGAAACTGAATTTATGAGCAGGAATTTAGCAGCGGGCCATGGAGGAAAGTCCTGAGCTGTGTCCGAATCAGTACGCTACCAGGAAGCAAATAGCAGCAACACTGGAAGAGGCAGAGGGCAGCAGAAAGTTTCTCTCAGCACCTTGAGACCAGATCGGGTTCTGGTTTTGCTCATTAAAGTCACATTGATCATGAGGATTCTGGAGAGCCTGGACAACCAGACAACAGGACTACTACCCTACTGGACCCTCTGTGTGGTTCCTGGGACCACTGCACCAGAACCGAAGGCTGAGGGAACAGAGGGAGGACAGCCAGCAGTCAAGGCTTCAAAGTCAAAGTGAGATTTATTCAACTCCAACATGCTGAACAATATAAATATTACAAAACATTCAAACTTCAACAGTTTACAAAAACTCCCAGCAGCTCCTTAAAGTTGCCAGCTCATGTTTTATTCATCAGCTGCTTCCAGATCAGCTGACAGAAAACCTTTCAGAGCAGATTTAATATATTTAACTGCTACATTAGTGTCATGAACAGCTGACACAGCGTGACGTGTTTCAGACCAGCAGCACTGCTGAGCACCCGTGTTTTGATAGCAGGCTGCGGTCGTCACTAACATGAAAACCCAAACATTTACTTCTAGAGGTGTGGCTCTTCTCTGGTTCCAGATAAGGCTCTGGGTTCCTCCAACTCAAGAACCGAACATGCAAACTTTCTTTGGTATTGAAACAAAACAAGCAATCACAACTAGCTACAGATTTTTGTGACTTTAAACCAGATTTATTTCAAAGCTGTTTGTTGTGTTTCCTGTGAAAGAAACTTTAACCTCTGATGGTTGTTTGGCCGTAGACTCTGAAGCAGAAACACACCAACACACCAGACCATTTAGCTGAAACATTTGATCAGATCTGGAGAAACAGGAAACAGCTGTTCTGGGACCAGTCAGACAAAGCTCCTGCAGTGAGATAAATCAACATTTTACATGTTGACATTAGTAATGCTCTGTAAACGACCAACTGTTTTTGGTTTTGCTTGTTTTTAAAACCGCTAAGAACAGATTAAATAATGCTGTTTCTGCACTTAAGAGGCAGGAATATCCTTTAAAGCTTTATAACTGGTGAATAAAACAACGCTTGGTGGAACGTAGTTCCACTTTTGTTTTACGGAACAGTAAATGAAAGAGTCTGTAGGTGATTGCAGCTGGAGCCAGAAGGGGCTGGTTCTCTGATGTTTTTACAGAGGCAGCACGTAAAACCGTTTCCTATGTCTGGCAGCAGAACGCCTCCTGTCTGGTTTAGTCTCAGAGGGGGGTCAGATCCTCAGAAAGCCAAAGTGACGAGCAGGAAGGTGGTTTTCTTTGGTCCTGGGTGAAATATTCCTCCAGTATTCCACTTCCTGGTCATCCACCAGCACGACTTCAGCACTTGGTTGTAGATGACATCTCGCTGCCCGCTTTCATGTCCATCTTGGCGACCAACAGCCTGAGAGAGTCACCCGATGATCGAATCAGCTCTCTACCACTGCAGAACCAAACAAGACAAGCTGTGAGATAATAATAATAATAATAATAATAATAATAATAAAAATAATAATAATGGCCTGTATTTGATATAGCGCCTTCTAGAGACCTGGAACCCCCCAAGGCGCTTTACAACACAATCAGTCATTCACCCATTCACACACACATTCACACACTGGTGGGGATGAGCTACAACGTAGCTACAGCTGCCCTGGGGCGCCCTGACAGAGGCGAGGCTGCCGAGCACTGGCGCCACCGGTCCCTCCGACCACCACCAGCAGGCAAGGTGGGATAAGTGTCTTACCCAAGGACACAACGACAGCGACAGACTGAGTGGGGCTCGAACCTGCAACCTTACGTTTAATTATTATTATTATAATAAACACTTTATGGGTACTTGAGGAGAAATGACTCCTCTGGGGAGCAGTGAGCTGTATTTGTACTAGGGCTGTACGATGCGATGTGCGATAACGGTGATTAATACTGGCGACGAACACATCGTTATCTCAAGACCAAAACATTTAAAGAAAATAAATAAAATAAAAACATGACTAAAGAATATAAAAAGATGGGAAAAGCAAAAATTGTGATCTAAAGATGTGAGGACCTACACGTTGTACTCCATCCCGACCAGGCTGACTCCGTTCACAGCCAGAATTCGGTCCCCAGTTCTGAGTTTCTGACACCGAGCAGCCGGGGAGTCTGGAACCACGGACTTCACGTAGATGCCATACATCTGCAGAGGAGTTCTCTGAACAAACAAAAACATGCTCAGACCTGGGGCAAGATGAGGAACGAGAGGAATGAAAGCTCGAAGCTGTCACACCATTCCATCTACTAGAGCCAGTCCGAGACCGTGTGGTCCTCGATGGATCTCTACTGTGAACACTTCCTCTTTGTCTTCGTCCACACTTCCTGTCCTGCTCTCACTGGCTGAACAAACAGAAAACACATCAGATCAGAGACCAGATAGATACAATTAGGTTAATACTGGACATAGCACTACCATAGACGGATATTAGAACAGCATCAACATGAATGGGTCTCTACTCTGTCCATGTTTAGGTCACATACCTCAATAGCATCTACCAGATAAAGTCAGTATGAGTTACTTTAAGTCCAACCTGAATAACTCAGAGCCCTAAACATGTTGTTTTAGAAGGAAGACATAAAGAAATTATGCCAGGGTAAATAAGAAATTTGCTCTTAATAAGTTTTTCTTGCCTGGTTAAATAAAGAAAGGAAGGAAATGTGAGTCTTATATTCACCCTGACTGGGATCAAGTATCAAACCAGCAGGCAGCTGGTACCAGAGACGATTCCTTTAAAGGTTATTTTCTATGTAATTTTTGACAGTGTTTAAGACTTTTATCCAATTGTAACACTATTTAAACTACAATGGCAAAACAAGTTCATCCCTCTGAACAACGTTAAGATAGTATAGCTATAAATATATTGTGGAGATTAAAGGGGAACTGGGCAGTTTTCGCTTGCTTTTAGCACCCCCTAGTGTCCGTTTAGTAGAACCAAAAACAAAACTCGCTGTGTGTTCGTCTTTTTAACACCTTCTAACAGCTGAAATGTCTCTCAGCCTTCCTCAGTGTCTAAAGGAGTCAGCCGTGTTCACGATCTAATGCATGTCAGCTCAATTTTTCTCAGTCCCAACAGAGCAACCCACCAGTCTGAAGTTGCAAATGCAGTATTCTGGCCAAGGGGGCGACGAGGGATTTGTGGTCATTCGTTAACCCTGTACAGGGTTATCTTAGCACTTACTGGCTCAAGAAAATGATTTAAAAATATACAAAATTTGCAAAGTATTCCTTTAAAAAATAAAACGAAATGAAGTGGTTCTCTTGCATTTGTCTAAAAAAATGAAAGAGAGAGCATCTTTGTACATCATTACCTTAGACCAAGTGATCCAGTTTAACCCCTCCCCTCATCTGCACCAATCGGGTGTTTTTAATCATCTAATAACTGATTCCTGCTAAACCCAAATATCTAATCATCCAGCAGCAAGGTGAGAACTGTGTGGATCTGCAGGAGTCAACACCTGGAAACAGGATCTGAGACAGATTTTAATATTTTAATCATTGGTTTCCATAAAGGGGGTGGAGCACTAGGGGCTTTGTCTCCTTCCACCTAAAGGTGTGGTTCACTCATTTAAAGTGGGAGTCAAGGCGTGGGTGGAGACTTATTTCATCCACACTTCCTGTCAGGAAAACGCTTCTAAAAGAGGCGTCTCCTGGCGGACCGAGAGACCGGCACTGAGGCAGTGATAGACGCCACCCCCTCACTATACAGTATCTATACAGGTTATCAGCAAAAAAAGGTTTTACTTGATTTGCAGCGGTCTCTAGTAGGAATCAATGCCTTAGAAGTCATACTCTGGGTACAAAAAGCCCTAGAGCGCGTGCTTCGGGATCTAGAAGATTACCAGATCAGAGGAGAGCTTCAAATGACAGGATTTGGAGTCTTACTTCCTGATACTTGGACATCTCACCTCTGATTGGCTAAAGGTTGGTTTATACTTGACGCATCCGTGAGGTCCGCACGGCTCCGCGCGGAAAAGTTGCGTCATTTTAACAACCACGCCCCTCCATGGCCCAAAATTTCCGCAAAGCGCACGTAGGAAATTTTCTAACCACGCGGACGGTCGGACGTGGAAAAACATGGCGGACTGGCAAGAACTAGTATGGCAGAGGTTCGTAAATACAGACATTTGTATGATTCAGCTCTCAGAGATCACCGTGATCAACATGTTGTTAATAATTCTTGGAGAGAAATAGCTCGCACTGTCGGAAAAGACGAGGACGCTGTTAAAAATGCGGAAATGCCATGTTGTAAACAGTCATTTCTACTTCTACTATGGTGTAGTGTTGGATTTCAATTCAATTCAATTCAATTCAATTCAAGTTTATTTATATAGCGCCAAATCACGACAAGAGTCGTCTCAAGGCACTTCACATAATAAACATTCCAATTCTCAGTTCATTAAGCCAATCAGAAATAATGTTTCCTATATAAGGAACCCAGCAAATTGCATCAAGTCACTGACTAGTGTCAGTGACTTTACAGCAATCCTCGTACTAAGCAAGCATAAAGCGACAGTGGAGAAGAAAACTCCCTTTTAACAGGAAGAAACCTCCAGAGAATCCTGGCTCAGTATAAGCAGCCATCCTCCACGACTCACTGGGGATGGAGAAGACAGAGCACACACACACACACACACACACACACACACACACACACACACACACACACACACACACACACACACACACACACGGACAAGTAATGTGTCTACAGTTAAATTATGATTTCTTAGTAAATATTCTATTTGGTGAGAGATAAACTTTATTGTATTTATCCTAGTGGATCTATAATTAAACGGGCAAACTAGTAGTAGCACATCCAACGTCAAGGAAACCAAAAAGTTATTATCAGGAGAAGGAGAATGTTTTAGTGGTTAGCAGCAGTGTGCTAGTCGATGGCCCCCTCCATCGACTAGCACACCACAGCTCAGCAGAACGTCATTGTCGCTTCTTCTGGGGAGAAAAACACTTAGAGAGAAAAAAAAGTTAACAGCTGAAATAGCAGGAAATAATACAGTTAAAGAGCAGACTGTAGAAGAAAGTAGTAGAGTGTGAGAAGTGGTCAGTGTGTCCTCCAGCAGTCTAACCCCGGCTTTCCACAGCAGCCGTCAGCAGCACGTTACTGCAGCAGCACGTCATAGCTGCTGATAGGAACGGCTGTGGTCAACAGAACCTTTTCCACAGGAGCCGTCAGCAGCCGTCAGCAGCGCGAGTCGGCCGAGTCTCAGGAGCAGCATGTCGCGGCCTTTACGCGCCGGTTCTATTTCCTACGCGCGACGCCTCTGAAACGGGTCAAGTTCGACATTTTTGGGGAAGGAAACACAGGAAATCGGACGCGGAAATGGAGAGAAGCTCCCGAGATTTTCAGAATAAAGAACGTACTGCCTTCCGGTCGCTTTACTTTAAAAAAGGTTACTAACTGTGCGGCCCCGTGAGAAGTTATCACCTAGCTAGCGGTCTCCTTTGTTTTTCAGGTCCGTATTGGCGATTATAAAACGGACAGAATATAAAAACACAAACATTTTGGAGCCATGTTGTAGTTTTCTCCTGCTTGTTGTTGTGTTTACTGACGAAGTCACTCGTGTGACTTCGTGCCCTGTCGGTGACAGCTGCTCCTCTGCTGCGTCGCGTCTCGTGGGAAGGGCCAAGCAGCAGCTAGACGTGCTGCTGCAGTAACGTGCTGCTGACGGCTCCCGTGGAAACCCGGGGTAAGCCTATAGCAGCATAACTACAGAGATAACTCTGGATAATCTATCCTATTTAGATGTAGGCATGCTGGAGGCAGGGCAAGGGAGAGCCGTCTTTACCGACTGTGCACTCCACCTCCCTCTACTCCCCCACTTGTCCAGATTTAGGCTAACATCAGATTTTAACCATAGGCCCTATCAAATAAAAATGTTTTAAGCCTATTCTTAAATGTAGACAAAGTGTCTGCCTCACGGACTAAAGCTGGGAGCTGGTTCCACAGGAGAGGAGCCTGATAACTAAAAGATCTGCCTCCCATCCTAATTTTAGATATTCTGGGAACCACCAGTAGACCTGCAGTCTGAGAGCGAAGTGCTCGGTTAGGAACGTATGGAACAATCAGATCACTGATGTATGATGGAGCTTGATTATTAAGAGCTTTATATGTGAGAAGAAGGATCTTAAAATCTATTCTGAATTTAACAGGTAGCCAATGTAGGGAAGCTAAGACAGGAGAGATATGATCTCTCTTTTTAATTCTCATCAGAACTCAAGCTGCAGCATTTTGGACAAGCTGAAGACTTTTAACTACATTCTGTGGACTTCCTGAGAGTAATGAATTACAGTAATCCGGTCTTGATGTAATAAATGCATGAACTAGTTTTTCAGCATCACTCCTGGAAAGGATGCTTCTAATCTTAGCAATATTCCGAAGGTGGAAAAAGGAAATCCTACAAACTTGTGAAAGCTGGGATTTGAATGACATGTCCTGGTCAAAGATAATACCAAGGATCCTTACTTTGTTCTCGGAGATTAATGTAATGCCATTAAGGTCAGGCGATTGGCTAAGCAATTTCCTTTTCTGGATTTCTGGTCCAACGATGAGAACTTCCATCTTGTCTTGATTTAAAAGCAAAAAGTTTAGAGTCATCCAATTTTTTATGTCCTCAAGACAAGCCTGTAATCTACCCAACCGATTAGGTTCATCAGGGTTAATGGATAAATATAGCTGAGTATCGTCAGCATAACAGTGGAAGTTTATCCCATGCTGTCTAATGATTTTACCAATTGGGAACATACATATAGTAAAAAGAATTGGTCCAAGCACTGAACCCTGTGGTACTCCACAAGTAACCCTGGAGTAAGAAGAAGATTTGTCATGTACGTTTACAAAATGAAATCTGTCAGACAGGTAGGATTTAAACCAGCCTAACACTGTTCCTTTGATCCCTACAACATGTTCAAGTCTTTCTAAAAGAACATTGTGATCAACTGTGTCAAAGGCAGCACTGAGATCTAACAAGACTAGAACAGACACAAGATTCTTATCTGAGGCCATGAGAATATCATTTGTAACTCTCACTAATGCAGTTTCGGTGCTGTGATACTCTCTAAAACCAGACTGAAATTCCTCAAACAGAGCATTAGTGTTTAAATGCTCACATACTTGGATGGCCACTATTTTCTCCAGGACTTTGGATAAAAATGGAAGGTTAGATATTGGTCTATAATTCATTGGGTCATCTGGATCCAGAGAAGGCTTCTTACGTGAAGGTTTGATTACAGCAACCTTAAAATCTTGTGGTACATACCCATTTACTAAGGATAGATTGATTATATCTAGAATGGGGACAGTAACCAAAGGAAATGCTTCTTTAAATAATTTGGTTGGGATTGGATCCAAAATGCAAGTGGAAGGTTTAAATGAAGCTAATATTTTTGATAACTCTGAAAGCTCAACTGGATCAAAACGGTTCAAGCACAGATGAGGTTCTACAGTCACCTCTGATGCTGCCTCACTTACTGAGGAAGAAGAAATCGCATTAGGGAGGATGCTAAAGATTTTGTTTCTAATAGAATTAATTTTACTTGTAAAAAATCCCATGAAGTCATTGCTGCTGAGGGCTAAGGGAATAGATGGCTCAGAGCTATGATTCTGTGTAAGTTTAGCAACTGTACTGAAAAGAAATTTAGGATTATTCTTATTCTCCTTAATTAATGCTTAAAAATAAGCAGTTCTAGTTTGTTGAAGCTTGTTTTTATAAAGCACAAGACTATTTTTCCAGGATAGGTAGGCCTCCTCATGGTGCGTAGAGCGCCATGTTCTCTCCAATTTCCTAGAGTTTTGTTTTAAGGCTCGTAAATGAGAATTAAACCAGGGAGCCAACTTCCTGTCCCTAATTACCTTATTTTTTAAAGGGGCAACATCATCTAATGCCACACGTAAAGAGGAATTAACATGATGAACTAAGGCATCAATTTGTGAGGGGCTAGAACTGAAAATATTGCCTTCTGCTATGTTCCTCTGAGATGCTGAGGACGGTAAAGATGGAACAGTTGATTTAAAAGATGCAACTGCGTTGTCAGATAGAGACCGACTATAGTGAAATTTACTTTCATGTCCCGAGAACTCAGTTATAAAAAAACTCAAAGGTTATCAGAAAGTGGTCAGAGAGGACTGGATTATGTGGAAAGATCGTTATTTCCTCACATTCTATGCCATAAGTCAGAACAAGGTCCAATGTATGATAGCAGGAGTGGGTGGAGCTATGTATTATTTGAGGAAAACCAATTGAGTCTAAGATATTACTAAAGGCTACATTGAGGCTATCATTTTCAATGTCCACATGTATGTTAAAATCCCCCACTACAATGACCTTATCAGTATTTAGCACCAAATCAGATAAAAAATCAGAGATCTGATCCAAAAACTCAGAGTAAGGGCCTGGTGGACGATATCAAACTACAAACAAGGGTAGTTTTACAGTTTTGCAATCTGGATTAGGAAAACTAAGGATAAGATGTTCAAACGAACTGTAACTATTAATCTGTAAGGGACTGATTAATAAGTCCGAGTGAAAAATGGTTGCCACTCCTCCTCCTCGCCCTGTACTTCGAGCAATATGATGATTTAAATAATTTGAAGGAGTCGACTCGTTTAAGCTAACATAGTCCTCTTGCTGCAGCCAGGATTCTGTGAGAGAGCAAAGAGATCTGATTATCACAAATCAAGTCAAAGTCTTAGAAAAAATGGATCTAATGTTCAACAACCCACTTTTAATTTTTCTAGTTTTCTGCTCAGTTGAATTTGTTCTAATATTTATGAGATGCATGCCGTAGAGCTCCATGCTGCCCCCTACAGTTTGGGAGAATATTGGCTCATCGCAGAGACAAGCCGCATGAACCATAAACGCTGGAAGTTGTGAAGCGCGTTCCATCCGCGAGCCGCATCACCGCGCGGAACGTAAATGCGTCAAGCATAAACCAGGCTTAACACCAGCGTGACTCTGCCAGTGGCTCCATTTACTTTGTGACATGGATTTTGTATCTCCAAGATAACAAGCCTGGAGGAGTTCTGCTGTGTGGTGGAGTTGCTATTGCTAACGGTTAGCTTCTATTAGCTGAGACTTCCTCTACGGCTTCCTGGACACTAAACCAACAACAGCCTTCTCATCGTGAGTCAAGATGGATGAGTCCATAAATGTTAAGTGATGTTTCACCATCTATGTTCTACCAGAAGCTAATGCACGATAGGTGTAGGAGACTACTTTGTGTTGCGCCTGCATGAAAAACTCAGAGTGACTGATTATAAGCGGGAAAACATTACTGAAAAATAGTTTTTCACCTTCAACATCATCTTGTGTTCCTCCACTGAATCAAACATCTTCTCTTCTGGCATCCGAGGGTCTTTTACCACGTAAACAGCACCCCTCACCCCTTCACCCATGCAGCTCCACCCTTCCTCTCACGCTTTTTTCCCAGCATGTAGCCCATCTGCCCCCCACGCAGGACCTGTCGTGAACAATGCTGCTGCCGATTAAGATTCCACGCACCAACCCAGCTGTGAATTCCCATGACAGACCGGCCGCTGCTCTTTTCTCTCCTGACATCACCACCTCGCTGTAGCTCCTCTGGACAGATTAAAGGATTACCAGACTTCAAAATACCAGTTCACTACAGTCACAGAGGTAGGGGTGGAGGCTGAGGCATGGCTTGGTGTGCTGAGACAACGATGATGATGATGATGACGGCACAAAACAAACGCAAGAAGTGCTCCACAGTTCAGCTGCGTTATTTACCTTTACTCTCTGTAAGGTTGTGCTGACACAAAAACAACGAGACACAGATTGGAAATCCATCAGCACCTCTGTCAGGATTCTAGCCTCTAACATAAACAAGTTTAGATGATTTCTTTTTCGTTATGGTAAACCAGCCAGGAAAAAGTCACTAAACTAAACCATCAACAGACAGTTCACTCGTCAGGACTTTAGCTAACTAACCAACTAACTAACTAATTACATTTCTTCTTTTTTTATTTATTGTCTTATAAAAGTTTAAGTGCCACCCCTTAATTACCTTATAGGGGCACACAGACTGGGCCAGATGGTTGTGGTTTCTGTTTAATCCTTGATGCATTTAAGCAAATTGGTTTGAATAAAAACACAAAGACAACCAGAACCAATGAGAGTAAAGACACCTGATTAAGATCAACTAAATCCTGCAGCTTAAACTCCTACATGGGGGTCGGGTGAACCAGAAACACATGACAGACTTAGAGCTTGTTTCAATCACAACTAAAATCTACATCAAGTCGTCAAACTCCTAAAATCTCTGCAGACTAAATGTTCAGAAAAAGTTTCATTTCTTTCTGTGGTTAGAGGTCTGCTTGCTGCTAACAGCTAATGCTAACAGAAGCCTGGTCAGTCAGAACCTCCCACACCAGCTCAGACAGCAAGATATCGACTCATTTAGCTTGTTCAGCATCAGCAGGGTGGAGAACTTCTGCGGAGGGTTAGTCAGCCTGTAAGAGGACAGAAATCTTTACCTAAAACACGTCACCACCACTATGTGCTGTTTACAAAGATAACTTGTTTTTGAAGACGAGTGACACCGGAGACGGCCACTAGGAGGCATCATTACAACACCTGTGGCTCCAGGTTACAACTAGCCTCTTCAGTAGAACAAGCAGATGGAATATAACAGACCTAAAAAATTTAATGAACAGCTGGCAGCAGACTGTAGATGTAACCTAAACTAAACCAGTGAATAAAATGTGTGACTAACATTAGAAACTTCAACTAATGCAACAAACATGGTTGCTAGTATCCCTATGTCTACGCATAACTGGAAGTTAAGAGTTTATCCAGCTTTTATTTCATCCTGTAGGATAAAAAACTCAAAGTGACGAATCTTTGACCTGTTTTTAGAACATTAGTCTCTGTGGGTTTTAGACTGCTGGCTGCACTAACAGTTGGGTACTGTAACTGACCACTAGGGGGCGACTGGCATATCTCAGCCTTTTCTGATAAAAGTTGACAAACATTTTTTTCTAACGAAGCTGGGCATTACAGCAGCCATCGGGCTAGTCAGACGCTGACCGGAGGAAACAGAAAGGTCTGTGTTTCAGCTCCTTTACCTGACCCAACGGCCGTTCGGATTCCAATTAAAAACTATGACTTTCCTTAGACTCCCACAGATGACCTCATGATGGAGGCGGCCATAAACAATAGGGGTGGGAGAGGAAGCAGTCCTTCCTTTGTACGGAGAACCCACCCTGCAGCCTTCCACTCCACATTCCTGACCTCCACATGAAGGGAGGGGGGCTCTTTCATGTCTGGACACCTTTATGTGGACATGGAACCTCAGATGGTCCACAGGGTCAGGTCCTTTTACTCTTTATTGGCTTCTGCTGTTAAAGCGGTTTAAGGAGCAATGGTTCCAGAACCAGGTGTGATCTGTATGTCATTAGAAAAATGCCGTTAGCAGGTCTCTCAGATGGTCGTTATCACAGGGTTTAGTCTTAGTTTCACGTTTCTGAGAACGTTCTTCTGCTTCTTCAGACTTTAGATTCTACCGGGACTTTAGAAGGGAGTTCAGCCCCAAACCTGAAACCTTAAGAACTTTAAACGAACCATGGAAGACAACGCATCAAGATGGTTTTAGGTGCTACCTTTCCTCAGCTGTCGGGCGCCCTCCTGTAGATCAGCTTCCAGCTCAGAGAGGTCCATCCCTTGGGGGGTGTTGGGCGGGGTGAGCAGGCAGGACGGGTCCAGAGCCAGGCTCTTGTGGTAGCCCGTGTCAGCCCGTCTAGGAAGCGTGTTCTGAAGCTCCAGGTTCTTCAGCTTCTGGGTAAGCACAGCTTCAGAGCTGCTCAGGTCACCATGAGATCCTCGGGCCTGAGCTGGTTCTGCAGGAGGGGCCCGGTCCTGCTCTCCCTCAGGGCAGGGGCCAGCAGAAGGCCCAGAGACCACCTGGTGGGCCGACAGACCATTAGGAACCTGGGTTTGGGGAACATAAAGTTAATCAATAACAGAAGTAGAACTTTCAAAGCATCTCATTCCCCGACTTCTCATTACAATGTCGGGTTATGGTTCTCGTTACATGTTTGCCTCCATCCTGTCCGGCTAGAGTTTCACTGCGATGCAGCCGACCCACGAAGTCCTGCAGACGAGCGAGCTGTTGAAACAGAGCCGGCTCCACGGTGGGTTTACTGAGCTCCAGGTGGAAGGTGCTGCTGGGCAGGATGAGTGGCGGGTGGTTGTCAAAACTCTCCAGGATGTCTCCTTTAGGAAGGAAGAAACATTACCGTCCGCTACAGTTAGCAGAACTCCTGAATGACTCGCTAACCAAACGCCATCGTTTAACTTTGGCTTTACAGCTAATTAGGAGCAGAACACCAAGTCCTGCTGGGTCCTGATCAGATGACTCGGTGAGTGAGGGCTGATGTGGTGGCCATCTTAGAAAAGCTTTAGGTCAGAGAACATCTTCATGAAGAAGTTCCATCTAGAAACAGGTTTTTCTGTTTTAGCTTCAGGTCCAATTCAAACAGGAACCCAAACAGAACAGACTTGGCTGTCGTCATGACTGAACTCGGACCTGTCATCTGATTTCATTGTGTCATTAAACGTCTTCCTGTCCTTGCTGTTGTTCACCGGGTCTTGTGCGGTCGGACATTCCAGCTGTCAAGTTTGAAAATGTGAACTTGATTTTCCCCACCAGGAGTCTGGTTGTTCCAGTTTACTGTAAACAACGTCCTCCTGAGGAAGAACCAACCTACACACACAGAGACTCCACCAGCGTGCACGTGATCTGTGGATACTCCACTCCTGTTGTGTTTCTGTTGAATGAGTGAACACTTGAAACATGAAGATCTCGTTTTAAAAGCATTTTTAACAGAAACCCGCAGTAGCTGATAAATCCTTCCTGTCCACGGGGTTTCTATCTCACCTGTCCTGAGGGTGTCCTCTGTGTCCTCTGGAGACGGACTCCACTCAGCGGGACAGGCCTTACCGGCGCTGTACTCCCTCAGCATGTGGTGAAGCTGGGGCGGGCTCAGAGCGGCGAACTCCATCCTGAGAGAGGTCCAGGACGCCTGCGTCAAAACAAAACAACAAAGAAAGGCTTTTCTCAGCCTGTCATGATCTCCACCGACGGTTTATTTTAAGAGCAGACCACACAACCTCCTCATTACTCTGAGAGAAAGGCAGAGTAGAGGATTCTCCTCTACTCTGGTCTATGATGATCTCTCATTTGTGTAAAAATATATCAACATGTCTGCCTCATGGGAGAATCCCCCTGATGATTCCATTTACACCACTAGTTGAAGCTGCTGCGGCTCCTGACTACCCGTGCCGTTTAGGCGCTGAGTGATAGTTATTTTTGTTTTGATCGTGGTGAAAAGCGCCGCTGTCAGAGTCCTCTTCCGCAGGAATGGTTATCATCACACAGCAGCTCAACAAGTTGGAAAGTGACATTTGACCTCTTAGTGACCTGTGGGTCACTGAGCAGAAGTGTGTTTCTGCATCAGACAAACATCATTCTGACTGGAGGGAGGAACCGTCAGCTGAATGCCACTGGGTCGCTCTCACAGCAGACTCCACCCTGACGTCCACCTCTGCAGGGAAACAACAGAAACCCTAAAGTGTTTCTGTTTACGTCTGAGATTTATGTTTGTCGGTGATTTCTCTTCACTAAACAAGCAGAAACCCGTCGCTCTGCTTCAGTTTACAACTAGAAAACCACAACAGTTCTACACGCAGAGCTATGGATGGAAAATTGAAGCCTGCTGAGGGTGTGGGCCTTTTGCAGCAGCCACAAAGTGAGCTCATGCCAGAACAGGGTTCTATATAAAACCAGCAGCCGACTGGTGAGTGAGCAGCACTGTGAGGAGACCAGACGGAGCCTTCAGCAGCCGGAACGGGAGTTTAAATGCTGAGTCACTCATGGAAAACAGGCCTCCAGCTCTCAGGGTAAAACGAGGGCCTGGAAAGCCCTCTGATGCAGCACCAGCTCACGTTGTCTTTATTCAGCTGCAGCGAGAAACCGAGCATTTTCTCTCCACTTCAACGTTCCCAACCTCAGCCAAATGTAGGCACAAGCAATCGGAACGAATGCCCCATCAGATCAGCATTCTTCACGTAAACATGTCAACCGGAATTTTCTGATCCGATACGGCCTGATTGGAATGAAATTCCATTTCGATTGAGAGAGGTAGTTTTGTCCGATCATCATTCCAGTTGACGTCCATGTACACATCCAATCGGACTGTTGGAGTACTGTGCATGTGTGCATCTTCAGCATGACGTCGTTCTGCTTTTGCAGACGCTCAGGACAAGTCGGAGGAGCTGTAGTGAGCAGGTGATCACCTCCTGTGGGGGAGGAGCAGCAGCGTTATGAACTGCTGAGCCTGTAGCTTAGTTAAAGCCATCAGTAAAACAAAAGCATACAGGTAAAAGAGCTGAGAAGGTCCATAATGGGGGTAAAACGGGGGTGGGGAGGTGGGGTGTTGTCGCTGTAAATGAATATGTAAATTATTTCTCCTCTTCATGTGAAAACACACCAGGGATGCGTTTGCGTGGCTCACCAAAATAAGAGCATCATGATCGGTCCTCATTTCACCAGCCTTATAGTTTATTTTTAATAAATAACTTCAGATTTATAAACTTTTATCATAAACAAGTTTTGTCTTCAGGCCTATTTAGGATCAAACATTCAGATGTTTATTTAAACACCTGAACAACCCAACCAACCAATCAAAATAAGATCCTTCTAACGAAGCAGAACGTGATTTAAACAAGCTATTTTGTTTTTGTGATCCTTTGGAGTAAAACCCAATCATAAATGTGGTTTATGGCACAGCGCCAACACGGATTAAAGCTGAAAATAAAACTTTTGACACTAAATAAAAACATTAAGCTACAAATTGAGAACACGGAAATGAAAAAATGCAATAAATAAATAAGAATAAAAGTCTCTCTCCTAACAATTCTGAACCCTCTGATGCCTCCATCTGCACCTAAGTAAACTGCTTTTCTGCCTTCAGGTAAATCACTTCTGATGTACATGAATCCCTCTGAGCTTTAAGTCCCACAACAACGAGCTCAACACATTAGCCTAAGCCCATTTGTCTTTATAGGCTTTGATCTAAAATGAATGAGAGGTTGCAGAAAGCAGGATGAACATAGAAACAAGAGGCTAAACACCACCACTAAAGCATCAGCGTGTCTTCATGTTCAGCTGCAATAAAGCCTGACAGAGGCTTGTATGTTTATGGGTGTGAGAGAGTCCTAGCATGCCAACATACCCGCGTCGTTTTACTCATTTTCTTTTTTGTCTCAGTATTTAAGAAGAAGCCCAACGGAGCTCGTCTCGTCTCAGTTACACACAAGATCGGTAGATGGGTAGCTGAGAGAGAGCAACGTGCTTAAGGAGGGATTAGGTCAGAATAAACAGTTTGTTCTTTCACACACCGTGTAGTTTCTGTACACACACACACACACACACACACACACACACACACACACACACACACACACACACACACACACCGTGTAGTTTCTGTACACACACACACACACCGTGTAGTTTCTGTACACACACACACACACACCGTGTAGTTTCTGTACACACACACACACACACACACACACACACACACACACACACACACACACACACACACACCGTGTAGTTTCTGTACACACACACACACACCGTGTAGTTTCTGTACACACACACACACACACCGTGTAGTTTCTGTACATACACACACACACACACCGTGTAGTTTCTGTACACACACACACACACACACACACACACACACACACACACACACACACACACACCGTGTAGTTTCTGTACACACACACACACACACACACACACACACACACACACACACACACACACACCGTGTAGTTTCTGTACACACACACACACACCGTGTAGTTTCTGTACACACACACACACACCGTGTAGTTTCTGTACACACACACACACACACACACACACACACACACACACACACACACACACACACCGTGTAGTTTCTGTACACACACACACACACCGTGTAGTTTCTGTACACACACACACACACACCGTGTAGTTTCTGTACATACACACACACACACACCGTGTAGTTTCTGTACACACACACACACACACACACACACACACACACACACACACACACACACACACACACACACACACACACACACCGTGTAGTTTCTGTACACACACACACACACACACACACACACACACACACACACACACACACACACACACACACACACACACACACCGTGTAGTTTCTGTACACACACACACACACACACCGTGTAGTTTCTGTACACACACACACACACACACACCGTGTAGTTTCTGTACACACACACACACACACACACACACACACACACACACACCGTGTAGTTTCTGTACACACACACACACACACACACACACACACACACACCGTGTAGTTTCTGTACACACACACACACACACACACACACACACACACACACACACACACACACACACCGTGTAGTTTCTGTACACACACACACACACACACACACACACACACACACACACACACACACACACACACACACACACCGTGTAGTTTCTGTACACACACACACACACACACCGTGTAGTTTCTGTACACACACACACACACACACACCGTGTAGTTTCTGTACACACACACACACACACACACACACACACACACACACACACACACACACACACACACACACACACACACACACACGCACACACACACCTGTTATCATTTGTTTTGAACCTGGAAATGCTGTTCAGGCTGTTAAACAGAAATAAAGAAGTCTGAACAGCTGAAGCATTAATATTAGTCCAGGTAACAGGATGTGATGTCATCCCCACCTGCACCAGTGCTATGATGTCATCATTGAAACATTCGTAAGTAGTTACTGTTTCCTACGGGAGCCGTGCGTCCCATGAGTGACCATTAAACCATCACTGTGAATTATTAATAGGTTGATCTAAAATGATATGTATGTATTAATAATGATATCTGACCAGTAAAGACAACAGGTAGCAGTCCTTCTGACACCTCTGAATGAAGGAAACTCTCTAGCAGACATAAACGTGAGCGAGCTCTTGTGGCTGCAGACAGACAGGAAAAGAGCGACAGGCGCCTGCTGACCTGCAGAAGGGTCTCTTTGGGTGTGGCCAGCAGGTTGACAGCAGCAGAGAACTTCTGGAGGAACTCCGAGGCTAAATCTCCCAGGCCGATGCTCTGACTCCAGTCCATCAGCATGTCAAGGTTGGCTCGGATCTGCACACCACGGGACCACTGGTAGAACCCGGCCACAGAACCTGAACAAACAGGAAGTCTTCTTTTAGCAAAGCATCTCACATGCTGGATATTTACCTTCACCGTTACTTCCTGCTAGAACTCTGGATTCTTGTACTAAATATTGTACACTTATAATTATTTATGGTAACTGGAATTTAGTAAAATATTTTATTTATTTAAAGATAATTTCAACCATTTTATTTTTTATCTGAACTATTAGAAGTCCTGCTTGTTTTGGATTAAAAACGTTTTTGTACAACTGAAGACTTTTCTTTGAGCCTCTGGTTGGGGCTCACATACCGATGATGTGACGATGATGCTTGGTCAACATGCAAATATCACCTAAGTAACACATCACACACACTTTAACAGGTGTACACAGTTTCACTGAAGCTAAATGTTCAGAACTCAAACAACCAAAGGACCAGTATCTGTGTTCAGGAAGCAGGAAATGAGGTAAAAACTTGGCGTTGATGCTGATTGGTCAGCTGAGCCTGTACCTCTTTCCATCAGGGTGTTGAACAGCGATGCGTTGATGAAGAAGAACAGGTAGGCGCAGAGCTGTAAGGAGATGTCTGGGTGCACCTGGAAGGTGGTGAGGAGCTTCAGCGCCTCCTTTAGCACCTCCAAGATGCTGCTGAGCCCCTCTGGAACTCGTAGCTGACCTCGCTCTGAGAAGGGATTCCCATCCAGCAGACCGGACAGGGCTGAGTACATACTCTGTGTGGGGGAGATGGGTCACATCACCATCACACACAAGCTTCTGTTCTGAGTCACAGATCCAGAAACA
>NC_091745.1:29081223-29106223 GCF_043380555.1 Nothobranchius furzeri
TATTAACAAACGTTAAGTTCTGTCAAAGATTATGAAGAATTTAGGAACTGAATTGAATTGAATAAAATTGAATTGAATTGAATTGAATTGAATTGAAATGATCCTGTCAGCAGCAGGAGTACCAGCTCTCTTTGGGGTTCATTTGCAGCAGACTCACAGAAGGCAACAGCAGGACTCAGCTCTGACTAAAGTCCTTAAATATTCTCTAAAGCATCTTTCTTTGACCTCAGCAGGTTTCCATCAAGGTCAATGAAACTGTTTTTAAATAGTTCTTCTGCAAGGCCAGCTGCCACGTACAGCAGAGTGGGATGAATGCAGCAGCTCACATGGTTAAGATAATCACACTGGATGGAGAGAGAAACTGATGGAAAGAGGAGATGGAGATAAAAACAACACCCCGGATTTTAAAGATAAAGTTTGCATCCACGCGTGATTTGAAGCTTCTAAATGAACAAACATTATTATAATGACTGAGTTTTTGATTCATTTATTTGGAAATAATCGTTGTAATTCTGATCGAGCTGCTGCCTATAATAAAACCTATTAAAGTCTTAGAGTACAGGCTTCTTTTCTGGTTTTATCACTAATGAAACAACATTTAGCATCATGTGTATCAAAAACAGAGGAGGAAATGGTTTTACACGTTCTGTAAAGATTTTGCTCATTCTAGGACAAACTGAAACCAGAATGGGAAAAAGACAAGGAGAACAATAACTTGTGTTTAGCACTCAGATGCAGAAGCGAGGGAGTAAAGCTTAACACAGCTGGCTGGGATCAAAGAAAACACAATAAGTGCTGATTGGAGCCAACCCCCAAAATCCAGAAATCATCAACACTTGGTTCTAACATTCAGAATGTTTTCATATTTAAAATAGAAACAATACAAAGTGCCACATTTCTAAGTAATACAAGCAGAAACGGCCTGCTACTGTATAACTGACCACGTTAAGCCCCACCCTCATTGTTGCAGAGCTAAATGTAGGAAACACTGCTGTTAATTGATGTGGTTACTTTGTGATCAGCACCCTGTACTTTAGTAGGTCTTAGTGCACGTTTGTTGAACATATTTTAATGTGTTTTTAATTTATTTTTATGGGAAATAGAACTATTTCTTTTACAAGCTATTTGTATTATAAGAGAACTAAATAGACTTTGTGGAGAAATCTGAAGAACGGCGGATTGATTGTTGCAGCCCCACACAAGGACGAGCATCACATTTCTAACACCTCCTACTTGACTGCTTGCAGCAGCAGAGCTGTTACCTAGTTACAGGCTGGAGTCTGAGCGACCTGCAGGCTCGGGCGATGCGGAGCATCACTTAGTCGGCCCAGGAACACAAAGTCAGGATGCAGCAGGAGGACGGCTGGGAATAAAACCAACCGCAGCAGGAGAGAGGTGAAGTGTGATTGCTTCTCTCACACTGTTTCAACCATAAAACCAACCAACTGGCTGCGGAGGAGATTCTCTGCTAGAAGGTGAGTTAGAGTTTTGATTCAAGCAGTTCGGTGGCTTCTGAGGAAGCCTCTGGTGTGTTAGGAACGAAACCTCTCGTTATTTCATTCAAAGTAATCAAATTATCTCCATCACACACTGAGATTAGAAATTTTTTCAAAGGAGATTTTTCAAAGAATGAACATTATTTGTTAAATATTATAAAATCTTCATGTCATATCTATTTATTAGAAAAAATTCACTATAATGAGATAGTTTTCTTCAGTTGTTTCTGTGTGTGTGTGTGTGTGTGTGTGTGTGTGTGTGTGTGTGTGTGTGTGTGTGTGTGTGTGTGTGTGTGTGTGTGTGTGTAGGGTTGTTGTTTTGGACTAGTAACTTCATTGTTGCAGGTCATGATAGTTTTACAGTTATGTTTGTGGTCATTATTTTTATTGATCTATTTGCTGCGTCTGACATGTTTTTTTTTAATTTTCATATTGTTCTATTTTGGGCCTTTGTCACTGCCGTAGTACCCGTGTCTGAAATATAAAAATGTTCAGAACCATTTGGACTGGCAAAATGTAGTTAAAGAAAGTATTTTTTGTTGAAAAATGTAAGTGAAATGATCTTAATTAACTGCAAGGACAATGGTTACCGTTTCCTCGATCCTACTGAAGCAAACTCTCTTCACTAAAACATTCCTGAACTGCAAATGTCTTCAAACATGGAAATGTTAAAATAAATATGTAAGGTGTTACTGTCACTGTTGCTGGAAGATAACAAAGCTGAAGTGGTGCTCTTGACAAGAAAGAAAGAATTAAAAAAAAGGCAAAAACAAAAATAAAATGTAAAACGTCTAAAAGATAAATATTAAAAAAAACACTGACAACTTTGCATCAAGGTGTGAAAAAGGAACAAGAGCTGCATGAGCTTGTAACAGAGCTAATATAAACTGCAGCTGATATGTGTGTGTGTGTGTGTGTGTGTGCGTGCGTGCGTATGCGTGTATGCCTAAGTGCATGCCTGCGTGTGTGTGTGCGTGCGTGTCTGTGTGTGTGCGTGCGTGCGCGTGCGTGCATGCCTGCATGTGTGTGTGCGTGCGTGTGCGTGCATGCCTGCGTGCATGCGTGTGTGCGTGCATGCGTGTCTGTGTGTGTGTGTGTGTGTCCTTTATATACCTGTTTCCTTGACTGCAGCAGGTCTTAACAGTTGGTGTGGGAGGTATTAGCAGCAAAACAACTGGCCGTCATTTGCTTTCTGCAAGCTCTGGCTGACTGTGGGCCCAGTAGTGGTACCCCATGACGCTCTGAGCAGTCCACGTCCTTTTTGCCCTGGAACGTGCTGCTGCCATACCACATAGTTATACTGAGGCAGAGGAAGCTCCTAATCACCGCTCTCTCTGTAGAAGATCTTGAGCAGTTGAGGGATGAATCCAAATGTATTCTGTTTCCTGAGGAAGAAGAGTCTCAGTTAAATCTTTCTCACCCCAAAAAAGTTTTCTTTGACCACTGAGCAGGTCAGGTCTGACGTGATTTGGACACCCACTCATTACCACCTCTTCTTCAAAGAGGAAAGCTAGATCCTCTGTCCTCCTGGACCTCCTGTAGTCCACTATGACCTCCTTGTTTTTGACTATATTGAGACAGGGGCTGGATCTCCTCTCTGTGGAGGGTCTCCTCGTTTCTTATAAGGTCCCTATGGTGGTATCACCTGCAAACTTCAGGACCATGTTTGAGGAGTGGACAGCTTTGCAGCCATGGGTGAATAGTGTGAAAATAGCCAGACCGAGCACATGGCCCTGTGGTATGCCTGTGTTTAGGACCAGATTGGATGACGTTCAGTTCCCTGAACTGAAGTCCATGTATAGCATCCCAAAATAGGTGTGTGATAATACTGCAGGTGTGCCAGGGTTGTGTATTGTGCAATGCAGACAATATCCTCTGTAGACCAGTTCTCCCAATATTTAAACTGGTGCTTGTCCAGACCAGCAGGAAAGCCGTCTGTGTCTTAGGAGGATCCTATCAAAGCACTGTGTAGTTGCTGGGGCCAGTTCAACTGGGCTATAATGTTTTATGCAGGTCACGCCTGATGTTTTACCAAAGGCAACATGATGGAGAACGTCAGGCTTACGGGAACAGTGGAAAGCTGAAGGGACAGCTAGTCAGCACATGAACACAGAATCTTAGCGTTACCTTACCCAGCCATACCTTAGGGATGTTAGGGGGTGTGAGACACAGGCTGGTGGTTACCATGGTGGCTTTAATGTGCCACTGGCAACAGCTTTTACATTTCCCTTGATAAATTACTTGTATATCAAACACAATGCTGGAGTTGTGGGAGTAGGGAAGGGTACCTTTGACATTTGAATCGATCCGGTACTAATACCCGGTACCTAGGAATCGATACCGGTACTTAACGGTACCAATTTTCAATACTTTTGAGTGTTCAATATTTTAATTCTCTTTTATAATTAAATATATATTTTTCTCAATATATAACAATATTTGATAAATATCACGATAAATAACATATAACTGTTTGTATTTTAACATTGTCCTTGTAGTTTTATAAGCTGATAATTAAACTGAAGCAAACATCTTTACTGTGAACTAAATTTACTGTGTATCTTCATTCCTTTTGCCGTCTTTTTTCAATTGATTTTTCCTACTGGGAAGTTAGAATTTCCAAGGAGAAAGCGAACGCACCATTAGCTGATAACAATGGTGGCAATGGAAGCTAACATATCAAGCTAATGTTATCTTAAACAGTTAATTTAGCTGCTGGAGCAGATTAAAACGATGATGCCTCACACTTAGATCGTTGTCGCTGGTTTCATCTTCACCCATTCACCCGTCGCATTTAGTAAAGTGAAGCCAAACTGTAGAGAGCGTTCATGTTCTTCTAGTCGGAATTTCGGAGTTCCGAGGAGAAAGCGAATGCACCATTAGCGAAACGGAAGCTAACAAATCAAGCTAATTTTATCTTAAACATTTATTTACCTACCGGAGCAGATTAAGATGAGGATGTCTCACTTAGATCGTTGTCGCTGGTTTCATCATCACCCAGTTACCCATCACATTTAGTGAAGTGGACCCAAGCTTTAGCGTGCGTTCTTTCTACCATGCTGCTCTGTTTACAACTGGCTTGCAGCGAGCGACTAGATTACGCTCTTGCGCATGCGCAGCTGTCTAGGCAAGTTCTCGTTATGAAGGACGGGTACCGAAACGAGGCACCGTTTCAAATGATGTGAATTGGTGCTCGGTCGGAACTATGGAATTCGGTCGGTACCTTAAAAAGTACCGAATTCGGTAAGGGAGAAACTGCATCAGCACCCTTCAAAATTCAGAATCAGAATTTTATTTTTAATTCCAATTTGTTCCTTTTAAACTGGATTTCATTTACAGTGTTTCAAGTGGAAGAAGAAATTAAATGTATGTGAATTTGTCAAAGAGCAACACTCTAATAGAACCTAAACTGCTTGTCCAACAACAAAGACACCACCTGGATTTAACTGAGCAAAGATATAAGCTGTAAGAAAATGACTATCGGTGAGGCAAACCAGATAAAAAGGCTTCAAGTAACTGGGGAGCATAAAGATTGGACTGTGGAGCAATTAAACGAAGTTGTGTGGTCTGATGAGTCCAGATGGACCCTGTTCCAGAGTGAGGGTGCATCAGGGTAAGAAGAGAGGCAGATGAAGTGATGCACCCATCGTGCCTAGTGTCTATGTACAAGCCTGTGGGGGAAGTGCTATGGTATGGGGTTGCTGCGGTTGGTCAGGTCTAGGTTCAGCAACAGGATGTACTCTAAGAATGTGGTCAGCTGACTACCTGACTATACTGAATGACCAGGTTATTCCTTCGATGGATGTTTTCTTCCCTGATGGCACGGACATATTCCAAGATGACAATGCCAGGATTCATTCGAGCACAGATAGCGAAAGAGTGGTTCAGGGAGCATGAGACATCATTTTCACACACGTTATGGTCACCAGAGTCCAGACCTTAACCCCATCGGCATATTTGGGATGTGCTGGAGGAGGCTTGTGCAGCAGTCTGACTCTACCATCATCAATGCAAGATCTTGGTTAATGAATGCAGCACTGAGTCTGGTGACACTGCAGAAGCTTAGTGAAACAATGCCACAGTGAATGTGTGCCGTAATCAAAGCTAAAGGCAGTCCAATGAAATATTGTGACATTTAATTAAATGTTTTATTCTTTTTTTGGTGGTGACTTTTTTTGGCTGGGCAGTGTTCATCAGACCTGTGTATGAAAACATGAAGGAAAGTTTTTGAACGTCATTGCACAAATAGAAAATATTTAGATTGTTTTACAGATTATCATAATCCCATTTCAGTCACAAATGAGTGTTTACTCATTCGTTTGTAGAATTAGACTGCAGGTTTCAGTTTAATTATTAAAGTGTAAGGTGTGGCTTTAGGTGTGTGTGTGGTAACGTGACATCCCCATAAGCTGTTGCATCTTCAGTGTCTCTGGTCAGTTACCTGATCTGTGAGCGGTTTTAATGTTATGGCTGGATTCCTCATTTTCTCTGGTATGCAGATTCATTTTAGAGTGAGAGCATGAAAATGGGAGCACATCTCCGGTGGACGATAAGAACAGCTTCAGCCTCGTTAGAGAAGCTCTGCAGGTGCTGGCATGTCGGAGCAGAAAAAAGTGACTGGATTGGGTTCTAATCAGGTTTTAAAAGACGGATGCTGCAGCTTCCTGCGTCATCTTCAGAGAACTTCTTCGTGAATTTTCACGGGCTTTGAGAGAAAACAGTTTCTCTCATGGAAAATTAAAAGTTCATGCTGTGTTTCTAACAGCAAGTGTGATTACCAGCTAACGTGATTTTTGCGTTTCGGGTCAGTTGGGCAGAACCTGATCACATGACCTCAGATTAAAATGCTGCACGTTTAATTTGAGATTTAGAGGACAGACTGGCTCTCTGTATTCAGGCTGGGATCCTAAACTTCACTGTGATGGATTCACTGTTTGATTGTAAATGATGCCTTCAAGAGAAGCACACAAGCTGTACACACACACACACACACACACACACACACACACACACGCACACACACACACACACACACACACACACACACACACACACACACACACACACACACACACACACACACACACACTTAAAAGCATATCTCAGGGGAACAGCTAATCTGGTGAATTAAAGATCAGGTTTCTGGGGTAAAGTACTAATAGTATTATTGTTTAGCTTCTGGGGCTGCACAGTGGAACAGTGGTTAGAGCTGTTGCCTTGCAGCAAAAAGGTCCTGGGTTCGATTCCCGGCCTGGGATCTTTCTGCATGGAGTTAGCATGTTCTCCCTGTGCATGCGTGGGTTCTCTCCGGGTTCTCCGACTTCCTCCCACAGTCCAAAAACATGACTGTTAGGTTGATTGGTCTGTCCAGAATTGTCCCTAGGTGTGTGTGTGTGTGGGTGTGCATGATTGTTTGTCCTGTGTTGCCCTTTGATGGACTGGCTCTCTGTCCAGGGTGTACCCCGCCCATTGACTGCTGGAGATAGACACCAGCTCCCCCGCGACCCTGCGTGGACAAAGCGAGTTCAGACGATGGATGGATGGTTTATCTTCTGTTGTCACCTCAGCTGATCTTTAATTCTGCATCAGTTCTCCTAATGGTCTTGTTTTTTAGATAAAGACCTACTTAAGTTTCTTACTACTTTTCTAATAACCTCACCAAACACAAACTCTCAGTCACTGTGAGTTGTGTCCACCATACGTCCTCTATAATTTGTTCTGATTCGTTGAGAAAAAAGGATTTCCCACACCTGCAAATATCACCTTATCACTGTTTATTTATCTATGGTTGTCAGTGGAGACAATGTGAACATATGGCACATAAGACAAGATAAAAATAATGTACAAATATTCTCAGGTGGATTTCCACCTCCTGCAGCCTTTAAGATTTATCAGGTTTTGGCTTTCACTCCTGAGTTCAATATAAAAAATCTGATAGTATTTTTATGAGTCAGGAATTGCATTATCATTCTGAAATCTCTAGGAAAAGGCTCCACACTTCTCTGAACTTTCAGACGATGAAATTGGCGCCTCTTGTAGCTTATTTCACTTCTGGATGAGGCAGAAAAAGGTCAACGGAGCTCAGGGGAAGAGAGGGAGCTGGACAGTGGGCTGAGTGTGAATTCCTCGGGTTTATTAGGTTTGGCTGACTCATCAACCCCTGAGGAGGAACCTCCTGCGTCCCTCTGAAGCAGCAGCAGCAGCACCTACATGACAAACCTCCTGCTGGGTTTAAAAGAAACCACATGCACAAAAACTGTGAGAAAAACATCCTAAAATATGGATCAATCATTATGCTGAGGCACGCGTCCTCTAGCCGAGCATCTCTAACTTGTGTTTATTAAGGGCTGGAAGAGACTCCTGTGACCTGCAGAAACAAACCCACTCACAAAACATTCAAACAACTGACTCAAAGTCTGAAACCTTTCTTTGCACGTGTTCACGAGCACCTCCCACACACACACATATAGAATCTGTGTTCACACACAGAGACCCACAGATTTACTGTGACTGAAATTTATGATTCAAACTTGAGATGAGTCATCATCAAACTTTTATTCTTTCAATTTGAAGAGATTTTAGAGTCGCTCTGAAGTGTTTCTGTGTAGAGCTTACTTAAAACTCCTGGCAGGTCCACCTGAGCAGTCTTAATTCAGAGAAATGGTGTTGAAAACGTAGCAAGCATGAACAACCAGCTAATCTGAGCCATCAGTAAATCCAAGCTACTGGCTAGTCCAAGGTAACTCAGGACTAACGACTTCACAGTTAGTCTGTCCCAGGCTTTCCGCCAGACACGTTAGCATAGCATAAAGTCATCCATCCATTTTTGTCCGCTTGTCTGTAGTCAGGTTGTGGGGGCAACAGCCTAAGCAGAGAGGCCAGATGACTGAGCTTCTCACCCTATCTCTAAGGGAGAGCCCAGCCAACCTGTGGAGAAAATAATAATTTCTGAGCTTGTATCCGCAATCTCGTTCTTTCGGTCACTGCCCAAAGCTCATGACCACAGGCAAGGGTAGGAACGTAGATCGACCGGCTCAGCTCTCTCTCCACTACGACAGATCGGTAAAACAACCGCATCACTGCAAATGCAGCACCAATCCGCCTGTCGATCTCACTCTCCAGCTTTCCCTCACTCGTGAACATTTATCTAGCGACTGATAGCGGTAATTCTGTGTTGCTACTTCTGCTGGACCTCACGGCAGCCTTTGACACGATAGACCATGAAGTGCTGCTTCACCGTCTTCATCATTATGTCGGGATTTCAGGATTAGCCCTGGAATGGTTTAGATCATACCTGACAAATAGAAAAATGTGTGTTAGGATGGGAAGTTATTCCTCAGAGTACTCTGATCTACATTGGGGGGTACCACAGGGCTCGATATTGGGACCTCTGTTGTTTTCTATTTACATTCTGCCCTTAGGTGACATCTGTCGTGAGCTTGGAGTTCAATTCCACCTTTATGCTGACGATTGTCAGCTGTACCTGCCTCTGAACACGTCAAGTGGTGTCTCTATTTCTATTCTTACAAACTGTTTGAGGGAGATCAAGACCTGGATGACTGAACACTTTCTGAGCATAAATGATCAGAAAACAGAGGCTATATTGTTTGCTCCAAGCATACATTGTGACTCTTCCCTAACTGACTGTGGGTCATTTAAGGGACAGCTGACTACATCGGTGACTGATCTTGGTGTTAAACTGGATAGCGCCCTTAGTTTTGACACCCACATCAATGGAGTGATCTCCTCCTCCTTTTTCCACCTTCGCCGGCTGGCAAAGATCAAACCATTTCTGTCACGTCATGATCTTGAGACGGTGGTCCATGCTTTTATTACGGTGCGATTGGACTACTGCAACTCTGTTCTATTCGGTGTGAGCAAGGGCTCAATAGCCAGGTTGCAAATGGTGCAGAATGCTGCTGCCAGATTTTTAGAGGGCAGGTGCAAGTTTGACCACATAACTCCTGTCCTGGCTGCGCTTCACTGGCTGCCCGTTGATGTTAGGATTCATTTTAAAATACTTTTACTAGTTTTTAAAACTTTAAATGGTTTAGCCCCTCCTTACTTGGTGTCACTACTTCAACCATACACCCCTTCACGGTCACTCCGCTCGGAGAACTTCATGCACCTCTCGGTCCCAAGAACGCGCCTAAAGACGCGTGGTGATAGGGCCTTTGCTGTGGCAGGTCCTAAGCTTTGGAATAAGCTTCCTCTGAGCATAAGGGCCTCCACCTCTGTTGCGGTTTTTAAGGCAAGGCTAAAAACATATTTTTATGACCTTTCTTTTAACCTTTCCAACTAGTTTTATTGTTGTACTTATAGCATTTTACTCATTGTAGTTTTAACTGTATCGTGTGATACAATATGTTTTATTTTCTGGACTTACTGTTTTATGTTTTTATTTGATCAGTGTAGTGCCTTGGTGGCGTCTTTTTGCCTGTAAGGCGCGATTTATAAATAAAGTTGAGTTGAGTTGAGTTGAGTAAGACCGCTTGAGCGAGGACCTCGTCGCTGACCCTGAGAAGACATTCGATCATTTTCTGACTCAAGACCATGGTCTCGGATTTAGAGAAGCTGACTCTCATCCCAGCCGCTGCGCTGCCAGCTGCGAACCGCTCCGGTGAAAGCTGT
The DNA here is from genome assembly GCF_043380555.1 of Nothobranchius furzeri. NCBI lineage: Eukaryota > Metazoa > Chordata > Actinopteri > Cyprinodontiformes > Nothobranchiidae > Nothobranchius > Nothobranchius furzeri. The sequence continues at coordinate 29,091,351 of NC_091745.1, forward strand.
TGATCACGGTCCAGGACCAAAACCACATTGCTCCAGAATCAACAATGTCTATGAGATACCATACTACAAAATACTGCCACACATGTGGGCCATGGACTACAAACAAAATGTCTTCATCTGCACACAAAAAGGTGATTTTCCTAACAAATCCGTTTAAGCCCATGTTGCAAAAATGAGTACACCCATATTATAGTCTAAGTCACACTTAAGACTACAAAACTCAGATTAACAGACATTGACACACAGGTGGATCTAATGAGCAGACAGGTGTTTAACAAAGGCGTTGTTTAACAAAGAAAAGCACTTCCCATTTCATGCTGTCAGAAACGGCTCCACTTGAAAGAGAAAGGTCACAAAATCTGAGAAAGGAAATCGTTTATTCGCACAAAAGGTGAGGGCTACAAGAAGATCAGCAAAGCTTTACATATCAGTCAAAATACTGTAGCAAAAGTGATCAAAACATTTAAGAAAGATGGAAGTACAACCATGTTACAGAGCCGTCCACAGAAGTTAACATCTCATCAGGAGAAGACATATACATATATATACATACATATATATACATATATATATGTACACACACACACATATATATATGTGTGTGTGTGTGTATGTATACATATATACATACATACATATATGTATGTATATACATACATATATATACACATATATATACATACATATATATGTGTATATATATGTATGTATATATATATACATACATATATATACACATATATATACATATATATATGTGAGACTGACCTTTACACAGATGTTTCTAAATCAGGTGAATTTTCACTTTTTACCAGTAAATCGTGAAACCATATGAGGGTTTCTGCCGCTGCCCTTTTCCTGACAAGAATAAGAAAGGCCCGTCGCAGAAAACCCTTAAATGGCGCACAGACAGACAGAGAAGAGGAATCATCTTGAACTCTGTGTTTTACTACCTGTTTCACCTGGATGTTGTGCAGACACGCTGTGCCCTTTGCTCAAAGGTTACTCACTCAAACATGCATGACACCAGAAAATAAAGAAGAAACCAAACAGCAGAGGCAGAAAGAGGCTGCCTTTGCTGATGAATAATTATAAACATGTGCTGATTTTCATGAGAGAGATGCTACGTGATGCTGCCTTTAGCAGCTGGGCTTTAATAAACTGATGCTCACCTCTATTAAAATATTAATGGGAACAGGAAACAGCAGAGGTGAGAGTTCAGTCAGCAAGCTGCTTTATGATGCAGATGAATTCATCAGCTGTTAGCACGAACTGATTGTCCAGCGTGTCAGAAAGAGGGCGATGAGGAGAAAATGACATTTCAGACTCACAGCCTTTGACAGTTTGACATTGTTAGTAAAATATTTCAGTTCCTTTTTTTAAAATGAGATCAACACCACCTTTTTTCTCACAGCAGGAAGTGAAGTCAAAGTTTTAAATGTTACAGAGAAGACACCCTGGATGTTTATCACATCGAGAGTGCAGCTACTGGCAGCAGCCTTCCTGTTTTATAATCCAAACCTCACATGAGCTCGTCCACTTCCTGCTGCGCACCCCGCTGACCGCTGCTGTCGGCCTCAATAATGTTTTAGTGGCGAAGCGTCCCTCCCCTCTCTGTGATAACCTCAAACTCATCTGCTGGATAAACGTGTTCGTTTGAACTCGGCACTTGTGGTGTCTGCGTTAAGTCAGTTACCTCCAGATCAGTCTAACGGGATACCTCTAATTACGTTTACAACGATTATTGTAACGTGTCACAAATTAAATGTTCTGTTCAGGTTTGAGTCTGTCCATTGTGTCCATTTCAGGACACCTTTAGGTCTCAGAAACCTCAGCAGCTGCCTTTAGACCCGCATGTTGTTCCTGCCTCCGGAAAAAATAATAAGAGCTCCAGCTGACAATGAGCTTATCCCTCAGGCAACAACGATTTTCGACCTGCAGCGTTTAGAAATGTATCTGAGGTCTTTGCTTCAGGAAGAGGTCGGCTCATTACTTGGTTCTTAGAGGCAGGAAGGAGCACCGGAGACATCTGTCACCTTAAACACCTGGATGAGCCATAAGGGCTGTGAACAGAATTATTTTATTGGTTCTAACTCTGTTGCCTCAGCAGCTTCTTTACAAACTGATTTTATTCCTTTTAACAAGAAACAGAACGGTCAGAGTCGACCACAGCCCAGATTCATCAGCACAGGTGTTCCACACAGTTGTGTCGGCTCACCTGATGCTCCAGCTACAGCCTCGAACCCATCAGGAAGAAGAGGGCCTGCAGCTGTGTGATGACAGCATACCCAGTACACATCTCACTTGTCAGTTATGTCCGCTGTGATGAGGATGGTGGTGTCCAGCCGTACAGCATGCTAAAGTCCATGCTGTTGTCCTGAGTTCTGGTTCTAAGCAGAAACTCAGCCTCTCCACCCTGGGTCAGAGGATCATGCTGACACACTACCAGACTCTACTTCAGAGTCTACCCGTGAAAGTGATGAGGAACACCAGTTCCTGAAGTCAGTCTGTGTGCAGTTTTTCCTGGCAGAACAATGACCCTTCACAAGATCTCCATACAGAATACAGCCTCCAATCAACAAGTCCCCCTCTGTAAATAAACACAGTTTAAAGGTGTGATTCACATTTTTTTATGATTATTTCTGATTAAAATCAGTCACTGTGAGTTTTTCCTGCAGGCTGAACATGAAAATAGTCTCCTACACCTATCTCCTGCATTAGCTTTTGATGGAAAACAGACGGTGAGACTCTAGGATTGACAGATCTACGTCACACCGTCACTGAATATTCATGGATTCACCCATCTTGACTCACAACGTGGGAGGCTGTTGTGTTTTTAGTATTCAGTAAACAGCAGAGAACGTCTCAACTAGCAGAATCTAAACGTTAGCAGTAGCCACTTCACCACACGGCAGAAGCTCCTCCAGGCTTGTGTTACTTGTGGAGATAAAACATCAACACTGCAAGTCAGTTGGTAGAGTTGTATTGCTGATATCCAGTCTGGGGCGAGATGTCCAAATATCAGAAAATAAGACTCCAAAATCGGCTGTCTGAGGCTCAGCTGTGACGTGGGAAATGTTTACTTCCTAGAAATTGTGCACTGCTGATAGCTAACAAACAACAAAAACAAGAATCTTCACCCAAGGCTTTGTTTTCCATCTGAAGATCTTTATAAAAGTTTTATCATCATTGCTGCAATGTAGAGAAGAAAAAAATACATTACTGACTAATAAACACATGTTAGCTTCACGCTTAGGAGTAGTGAGATTCAGCTGCTGTTGGAGACAAAATAAACACGGCACTTTCCTGTTACTAAGCTAAAATGAAGTAGTTAACTAAGCATGATAGGAAAAATGTGATGTTAGTTTCCTAAAATATTTTAGTTTTTCTTTTTAAGAGGGGGACACAGAAATATCAGAAGTTATGAGACAGACAACATTGGATATCAGTAAAGAAGTCCATTTCTAGCATCCCTAGCCAGCAGTCTTTGATGTTGCTGTGAAATAAAACAAAGAGGGGAAATCCATTTTTTAAATTCCCTGGATTGGTATAAAAGTTGTGTGAAAGTTGAGTAACAGCATGAGGTGACACCTTTTTTAACTCATTTTAAATATTTGTATCTAAATTATTTTCACTGCCAAGCTCCTGATGTTACTGTCTGATGGCAGCTTCCCACGTTTGCTTGTTTTTGTAACACACCGCCACACCAGTGACTGTCTGACCACAGGAGGCGAGTCCTCCAGGCTGCAACCGTCAGACAAATATAGATCAGGTGGTTTCAGCCTGAGAGGGTTTCTTCAGTCTTTATCCTCGAGCAGCCACATTCCTGCAGCAGAAAGCTGATTGAATTTAAATGTGAGGTTTGGAGCGTGTCAGAACCGCGGCACCTCCCCTCATGTCGTTTACAGAAGACGTCTCTTCAGTTTGATACTCGCAGCGTTTTACAGCTTGAATGGGTTTCCCGTTGAGAGGTTTCAGAGAGCCTGGAGGCGTTTAGTGTGAAGATTAATGAGGCAGAGTGAAAAATGACAATTACCATTCAGATATTGGACTTGACTTTGCTGTAGAGCAAAAATGTGACGGATTGAGTCTTATGAGACATTGCGGCAGTGAATAAAAGTGAATAGATGTTACAGCTGCATGATGCTTCGAAAGGTTTAAGATTATCTGAAGCTTGTAATTTCTCACAATTATTATCTTGTTGTGAAATAAATCGTTAAAAATGTGCCTTTCATAAACCGAACTGAGTTCAGGATTAAAGAGTTTGTGTTGAAAAGCCTGTACTTGAGATGTTTGTGTTTTGTACAGAAAAGGTTAAAGCTGCTGACGTACAGAGTCAGGGAAAAGCAAGTTACTGCAGTAAAAACTTTAAAGATGTGGTTCACTTGTTCAATCAATACATTTGTATGCCTTGTAAGTCGTCCTCGGGGGAACAAAGCTCAGATGCTCCAGTTTCAGGAAATATCCCAATCCCAATACTCACACTTCTACACTTGCGCCCTTCAATTGCCCAATCCCAACCAGGGGTGAGAGTGCGTAGGGTGTCTCTATTCTCGAGTGCAGAAGTTGATCACGCTCCTTTTGCACCATAGAGCAGCACTTCATCCGAGTCTGCATCGATGTGAACTTGGGCAAAGGGTTTTAACCACAAGCTATTGCTGCGGGAGAAAAGGCTCAAGTGCCTTTTCTGAAGATATATATTTTCAAATTAAAGTAGTTCGTTTTAGGATGATTAATTGATGCTCTGAATGTTTTAGACAAAGCAGCAATGAAGGTACATTTCTTTCTAATAAATGTTTGGTTGTTCATTTGAAAGCTGTTAATAAAGGTTTTTTTTTAAAAAGTATCACAGCGACCTGCATCCCGGCATGCGTTTCGGCCGATGATGCAATGCTCCCTGTCCCAATTCGGCAATTATGTGCACTCTTGTGTTCTACACACTCTAAGCTTTACTGCACCCTTCTCCAGGTGCCCTTTGCTGAAGACCAGGGTAAGCACTGAGATTGGGCCCAACCAGCTGGAGGAGAACGTAGCTTCAGACGGCAGGATTTGGAGTCCAATTACCTGATTTGGGATATCTCACCTCTCATTGGTTAACAGCAATGCAACTGGGTTTATTTTGCAAAATGGATGTTTTGTCTCCATAAATCACACAAGCCTGAAAGAGTTCTGCTGTGTGGTGGAGTTGCTAATGCTAACAGTTAGCTTCTACTAGGCCAGATGTTCTCAGCTGTTTCCTGGACGTTAAAACAACAACAGCCTTCCCCGTCCTGAGGCAAGATGGGTGAGTCCGTGAATGTTAAGTGACAGTGTGACGTAGATCTGTCAGGATTTTCCAATCCTCTTTTGCCATATCACAGCATGAACGGGCGTGTTGTTTATTTGAATTTTTTATGTTCTCATTTTATGGATCTATAGAATTAAAATACAAACTGCAGCTGATATGTTAGGAAGTAATGGTCGACCGATATGGAATGTTTTTAAGGCCGATGCCGATACCAATTTTTAAAGAATTTTGTTGCCGATGACCGATATCTAAAGCCAAATATTAGGCTGACATATAAACGTTTTAGTAGCACATTGGTTGTGAAAACAACTGAACACTCACTGTGTGCAACATAAATTAAATAAGCCACAAAATCTCTTAATATTTATTGAACTTCAAATATAAAACAAACTGAAAACATAAAGAAAAATGATATATATTGGCCCCATTATCGGCCGGCCTCTATTAGGAAGTACAACTCTTTTACGTTTGAATCCATCCGAACATTTGGGCAGAATAATCGCTGTTGTTTGACTTGTGAGACAAAAGTTATACAAGAGCTGAAAAGTGTGGGATTCGGTCAAAAACACCATCCAGCATTACCCGTGGAAACATGTTTACTGGCAGCTGAGCTGACGCTGCAGCAGTTACAGATCACCAGCAGGACAATCTGAAAATGACAGTTGCTCTGCTGATAGTCTGCAAACTGTCCAACTGCGAGGTAAATTCAACGAATCATGCTGCCAGTTCTTTTCATTTTGACTGACTCAGAAAAGATGATAAAGGATTGACACTTAACTATAAAATCCACATGAGAAGGAAACCAGAGTTCTGTGTTAGAAAGTGGATTCATGTGTAGAAATAATGAGGCTGCTTTTCTTTCTGGCTCTTGTGATTTCCTTGTTTTGAATCTTCATCAGAATCAGAGTGAGTTCATGTTTAATAATCTGATGAAGACTTGGTTTAGGCTGAATATCCGGCAGCTTTCTGAGCACATCCTGGTGCTCTGTGAGCGTTTTTTCTCCATTGTGTTTGCAGACAGGCTTCATTAAAGCTGGTTAGCCATATTAAAACAGTTCATCTTCATCTGTGGACATGGGTGATCTTGTAGTGATGAACACTATGGCAGAAAACGAGACCAGAGGGGTGAATTTGGACCAAATCAGAAACCATCTGGGAGCCAAATGACAGGATGGAGGAAGGAAATGTTTCTTCTTCTTACAGCAGAAATCCAGTCGATGGCTTAGATTTATTCAGAACAACATCTTTGTAGGAATCCAGCGCCATCAGCAGCCTTTAAACCAGTTATGCTGCTCATCTCATTTTTTTCTATCTGAGATCCTGAGTTTTAACACGGATTAGACCAGAACCACATCCTTCATACCAGAATCCTGATAATAATAATAAAAATTTAAACAGGAACCAGACTGATGGTTTGTCATTAAAAACCAACACTGATGTGATGGAGTCCAACTGCTTTGGTCACACGAGGAGAACAAACCTAATTCTGATCTAATCCAGATTGTGATTATCCTAAAGGAGCGGGATCACCCTCAGCATGAAACACCATCAGAGGATTCCTCTTCTCTTTCAACTTCTTACACAAGAGAGAAAAGATCATCAGAGTTTAATTTGGTTCTGTTTGATTTGCGGCTTGGATTCTCGGGTTCTCTCCTCCTCCGGTTTCCATGGCATCCAAAATTTGGCAAATTTACTGTGAAACAACCGCGATCAACAGGAAGTGGAGATATTGAGAAATGATTAATGTGACAATTTGCAATCAGAAAAATGAAGTAGCTGTGAAGTGTTTGTTATTTCCTTGTTTCAGTAAGAAGAGTTTGCTTTTGTTTGAACCCTCCAGCTGTCATGTTGTGGTGTAGATGTCTAACCCACGACATACAGAATCAGCTTGAGACGGGGAAAGTGCTTTAAATAAGAATTTATTAAAAGGAAACCAAGGGAGCAGCTTGAACGTAGCTGAGTTCTGTCACAAAGGGAGCCCGTGCGGGAAATCTGTGGACAGATGGGAGTCAGATCCAACTCAAAGGGGAAAACAAGGAATCGGAATTGTGTGGGGGACTTACAGTCTGGAGAGGGGGAAAAGTAGCTCGAGGGAGGAGTGGTCCGGTCTGGGCTGAGAGGGGATTCCTGAAACTGAGATCCAGAAGGGGAGACGTGGAGGGAGCTGAGTTGGTGGAGATCCAGGGAGCTTAGGTGGGCAGCTGGAGGTGGTTCTGGCCAGGGAGCAGCTGAGAGACAAGCAGGTTGAGTTCCAGAGAAATAGCCAGTCGGGGATGAAAGTGGAGGTTGATCCAGGTAGAGTAATCATCCAGCGAAGTGTAGGAGTCTCCCAGCTGCTTAAATACCCCTGGCCAGCTGATGAGCAGATCTGCTGCAGCTTGGTCACCTCCAGACACGCCCACCTGCAGAGGGAAAACTCAAAAGACAGGGAGTGACAGCAGGGAAATACCTCAGACCATGACAGTACCCCCCCCTCAAGGGACGCCACCCGGCGGCCGAGCAGAGGAGGAGGAGGAGGAGGAGGAGGAGGAGCGGGCCAACTCGAAATCCCGGATGAGAGAGGGGTCATCGATCCATGACCGCGGGATCCACTGTCGATGTTCCGGGCCATAACCCTCCCACTCGACCAGGTACTGGAAACCTCGGCCACGAGGTCGCACATCCAGAAGGCGCTGGACACGGTAACCGAGGCCCCCGTCAGCGAGACGCACAGGAGGCGGAGGGTCGACAGGAGGGCACAGGGAACTGGAGATGACAGGCTTAAGAAGGGAGACATGAAAAACGGGGTGTATCTTCATGTGGGACGGCAGATCCAAGCGGACGGAGGACGGGTTGACGACAGCAGAAATTGTGTAGGGACCGATGAATGTGGGGGAAAGTTTTTTGCAGTGGTCCTTCAATCTGATGTCCCTGGTGGAGAGCCAGACGCGCTGTCCAGGTGCATAGTCTGGGGCAGGACGCCGGTGCCGGTCGGCCAGACGCCGGTTGCGTTCTGCAGTCCTCTGTAGGGCCTGTTGCGTGGCCGCCCAAACCCGCCGGGTCCCCTTCAGGAACTGAGGAACGGAGGAAACTGGAGGGAAATTCAGAAGGGAACAAACTGGGTTGAATACCTGTCGAGGCCTCGAAGGGGGATAGTCCGGTGGCGGAGGAGACATGGGCGTTATGGGCGTATTCGATCCATGGAAGGTGGGTACTCCAACTGGAAGGGCTAGAGGAACACAGACAACGGAGCATGGCTTCTACCTCCTGATTTAGTCTCTCGCATTGGCCATTTGACTGCGGATGAAACCCAGATGTTAACGCCACCTTAGCTCCTAAGCAGGTGGCAAAGTTCCTCCACACCCTTGAGACAAACTGCGGGCCGCGGTCTGAGAGTATCTCCGCAGGGATGCCATGGAGCCTAAAAACATGCTTAACAAGCAGAGTAGCGGTATCAGCGGCAGAGGGTAGAGCCTTTAGCGGCACTAGGTGACAAGCCTTGGAAAAACGATCGATAATAGTCAAAATAACAGTAAAGCCTCGAGAAGGGGGAAGACCGGTGACAAAGTCTAGTGCAATGTGGGACCAGGGCCTGGAGGGAATGGGTAGCGGATTTAATATTCCAAATGGGGGTTGGTTACTTCCCTTATTGCGGGCACAGGTTTGGCAGGCGGAAACATACTCCTTGACATCCTTAAACATAGTTGGCCACCAGAAAGACCTCCGGATTAAGGCTACGGTACGACTGACACCAGGGTGGGCAGAGAATTTGGCGGTGTGGCCCCAGGTAATCACCCTATGCCTGACGGAAGGAGGAACAAACAGGGTGCGGTTGGGTACCTGATTGGGACAGGGGTAGTTCTTTTGAGCCTCGAGCACCTGATCCCGTATCTCCCAGGTAACGGCTCCCAGGACACAATCGGGGGGTATGATGGTAGTAGGCTCGGGATCTGAATTCACCGAGAACTGTCGTGAGAGGGCGTCGGGCTTGATGTTCTTGTTGCCAGGTCTATAAGAAATGATAAAGTGAAAACGAGAGAAGAACAAGGCCCACCTGGACTGACGTGGGTTGAGTCTCTTAGCTTCCTTGAGGTAGGAGAGATTTTTGTGATCCGTCCATATCACAATGGGGTGCTCAGCTCCCTCCAGCCAGTGCCTCCATTCCTCCAAGGCGAGTTTTATGGCCAGGAGCTCACGATCTCCCACATCGTAGTTCCTCTCTGCGGGTGAGAGGCGCCGCGAGAAGAAGGCGCAGGGATGGAGGCGGTGATCTGTGGGGGAGGTTTGAGATAGAACAGCCCCGACTCCCGTATCCGAGGCGTCAACCTCGAGTGTGAATTGCTTTGCAGGGTCTGGACGGGTGAGAATAGGTGCCTGAATGAATCTCTCCTTTAACTCACAAAAACTTCTGGAGGCTTCAGCGTTCCAAATGAAAGGCCTCTTTACCGAGGTTAGTTGTGTCAAAGGGGCGGCTATCTGGCTGTACCCCTTAATAAACCGACGATAAAAATTAGCGAAACCCAAAAATCTCTGCAGCTGTTTGCGTGTGGAAGGAGTGGGCCAGTCCTTTACTGCCTGTACCTTTTTGGGGTCGGGTCCCAGCCTTCCACTCTCCAGTACGAAACCTAGGAACTTAACAGATGGGACATGGAATTCGCATTTCTCTGCCTTAACGTAGAGCCGATTTTCGAGCAGGCGTTGGAGAATGGCTCGGACATGACCAGTGTGTTCCTCGGGGGTCCTCGAAAAAATCAAAATGTCGTCAAGATATACAGTGACGAATTTGTTCAGGTAGTCGCTCAAAACAGTGTTTACCAGGTTCTGAAAAACGGCTGGTGCGTTCGTGAGGCCAAAAGGCATGACTAAATACTCAAAATGTCCTATTGGTGTTTTGAAAGCCGTCTTCCACTCATCTCCCTCTCTGATGCGAACCAGATGGTAAGCATTTCTGAGATCTAATTTGGTGAATATGGTAGCGTCCTGTATGGGTTCAAATGTGGATGACAGTAAGGGTAGTGGATACTTGTTTCTTATTGTGATTTGGTTTAAGCCACGGTAGTCTATGCAAGGTCTCAGGGTGCCGTCCTTCTTGGAGACGAAGAAGAAGCCGGCACCCAGAGGAGAGGTGGAAGGCCGAATTATGCCGGATGCCAGGGACTCGGAGATGTACCGTTCCATACTTTCCCGTTCAGGTTTGGAGATGCTGTAGAGACGGCTAGAGGGAAGAGGTGCTGCGGGGAGAAGATCTATGGCACAATCATAAGGGCGGTGAGGCGGTAGGGAGGATGCTTTGTGTTTAGAAAATACCTGCTGGAGGTCATGATATTCATGAGGAACCCCGGTGAGGTCGGGGGATGTGATTTTCAGGGCTCGAGGCTCGGAACTAGGTCGGGCAGGTCCCAGACAGGTTGAATGACACTTGTTGCTCCACATCTCCACCTGGTTTGTGACCCAGTTAATGCGGGGGTTATGGTTCCTTAGCCAGGGATGACCCAGAACCACCGGAGACTGGGGGGATGGAAACACAAAAAAGGTGAGTTCCTCACTGTGGTTACCTGATGTCATAAGGCGAATGGGTGCCGTCTTGTGGGTGATCGAAGTGAGGGAGCCCCCATCCAAGGAGGACACCCGGCAGGGTGTTTGTAGAGGAAGGGTGGTGACCCGGAGTTGCTCCACTAGCTGTTGGTCAAGGAGATTTAGTTCGCAACCTGAGTCAATTAATGCCAGAGAGGGAAGAGTTATTTGATTATGTGACAAAGAACAGTCCAACACACACCGAGAGTTTAAGTCTGACCGAGAACCACCCACCAGTACTCTCGGGGCTACTGATGGGTCCTGTAGTTTTAACTGCTTGGGGCAGTTGGCCACAAAATGCCCAGGCATGCCGCAATACAAACACACCCCTGAACTCATGCGCTTGTTTCTCTCCTCTTGGGTTAATCTAGCTCGGCCAATCTGCATGGGCTCACTGGGGGGCGGAGCTGGAGCTGCTGGATTCACATTTTGCGGGCAGTTAAGACGAGAAGGTAATGGGAAGTTGTTACCTCTTTGGCGTGCCTTATGTCTCTTTTCCATCCGACTGCACAGTGCGATGAGACTCTCGAGATCAGGTGGTTCTTGGCAGAAAGCGAGTTGATCCTGAAGCTGCTCGTTAAGAGCCTGGGTGAACGCCCCTTTAAGCGAGGCTTCATCGAGGGTGGAGGTGGCGGCCAGGGTTCGAAACTCTATGGAAAATTCAGCGATTGAGAGCTTCCCCTGACGTAAACTCCAAATCTGTCTGGCCACATCGGCCGCTGACTCAGGCTTGTCAAAAGTCATTTTAAAATCTGCCAGAAACTCGTCTAACGAGTTCTTGAGGAAGCTCGGGTTTCGGCTCTTTGCCTCCGCCCACCGGAGTGCCTTGCCGCATAGAAGACCGATGATGTAGGAGATTTTAATTTCATCGGTGTAAAAGGACTCCGGTGATCTTTGGAAAGCCAGCTGGCACTGGAGGAGAAAACCTCGACAAACCTCCCGATTGCCATCAAAAATCTCCAGTGGAGGAGAGGTGGCGACCCAGAAACAGGGTAGATCGGATGGTGCAGGAAGAACGGGTCCGGGCTGACTTGGAGCGGGGAATGAGGCTTGCTCCGGAGAGGTGAGTGGGTGGCTTAACTCCTTTATCATAGTTCCTAATTCAAATAAAGTCTGGTTAGTGTGGGAGAGTTGATCGGACAAAGAATGGAGCGAATTACTGTGCTGAGCCAGGGTGGCGGAAACGACGGAGGGAACTGATTCTGTATTGAGGTTAGAGGAATGGCTGGATGATTCTGTCATGTTGTGGTGTAGATGTCTAACCCACGACATACAGAATCAGCTTGAGACGGGGAAAGTGCTTTAAATAAGAATTTATTAAAAGGAAACCAAGGGAGCAGCTTGAACGTAGCTGAGTTCTGTCACAAAGGGAGCCCGTGCGGGAAATCTGTGGACAGATGGGAGTCAGATCCAACTCAAAGGGGAAAACAAGGAATCGGAATTGTGTGGGGGACTTACAGTCTGGAGAGGGGGAAAAGTAGCTCGAGGGAGGAGTGGTCCGGTCTGGGCTGAGAGGGGATTCCTGAAACTGAGATCCAGAAGGGGAGACGTGGAGGGAGCTGAGTTGGTGGAGATCCAGGGAGCTTAGGTGGGCAGCTGGAGGTGGTTCTGGCCAGGGAGCAGCTGAGAGACAAGCAGGTTGAGTTCCAGAGAAATAGCCAGTCGGGGATGAAAGTGGAGGTTGATCCAGGTAGAGTAATCATCCAGCGAAGTGTAGGAGTCTCCCAGCTGCTTAAATACCCCTGGCCAGCTGATGAGCAGATCTGCTGCAGCTTGGTCACCTCCAGACACGCCCACCTGCAGAGGGAAAACTCAAAAGACAGGGAGTGACAGCAGGGAAATACCTCAGACCATGACACCAGCTGTCATGAGCGATGTGAAGCTAACTGCTGTGTTGGATTGTTAGGTTCTGTTGGTTTTCTAAAAGCAAGTAGATTATGAAAAACGCTGTGAGGCAGATTTCTCTGTAACCGTGTTCACGGGCCGAGTGTTTGGGAATGAGCTGGGATCTAGAGCGGTGCAGCTGTGGTGTTAATGGGAAGTGAAACTGGAAAAAGAACTTCTGTCAGCCTTGATGGGAGGGTCAACTCCATCATCTGAATGGTCTAAAATCTGGGAAATACACAAAAATATTTCTGTTCTTCCTCTTTTTTGTTCAAAACTCTCTAATGTCAGTATTAAATATGAACATATCACCAGGAGTTGGTTGCTGAGGAAACAGCTGATGGTTTTTCAACACGAAGACTGAGAAAACAGGAAGTAACCCTGAGAGATATCTTTACCTTATCTTTATTGAATTATTTAAGTAGTAGCTGTAGCTCAGGAGGTAGAGTGAGTTGTCCAGTAATATGAAGGTTGCAGGTTTGATTCAGGCTCTGACCAGAGAATGCTGCTGTTGTGTCCTTGGGCAAGACACTTAACCCGCCTTGACTGCTGGTGGTGGTCAGGCGGACCGGTGGTGCCAGTGTTCAACAGGACTCGCCTCTGTCAGTGCGCCCCAGGGCAGCTGTGGCTACACTGTAGCTCATCACCAGAACTCTAAGAAGGCACTATACAAATACAGGACATTTACTTTGTATTGTTTAAATTAAAGAGACAGTATATAGTTTTTGCCATAATCTTTGGAAATATCCATCAAAATGTTGCTGTAAATGAATTAAATGATGTCCAGCTGTTGAAAATCATTGGTGGCTTTGTAACATATAACCATAAAAAATGGGTCTAAAATACATGGGAGGGGGTCTAAGTCTCTTGGCGATGCCATATTAGACAACTTGTTTCCTTCTACGGGAGCTCATGAGGACAAAATGCATTTACTGATTCATAACAAGCAATTACAAAACTTTCACCATTCATAAACATTGTTGTTTTACACATTAATCTCTTCACTTGTTGCCACTGGTAAAACTGTGCTTCTTGTTTTGCTGGAGGTTGTGCTCCCAGGGACTTTTGACCCTAATGGCCATCCGTAGGTAAGGTCTTACTCGAACACAGAAATACTGCTTGCTTTCAATGATTTAGCTATGCACTGCCCCTTATCTCCATGTAAAATACACATTGTCACTTTAAAGGTTAAATATTGAACAATTCGATAAAAAGCTGTTTTTTGTTGTTGTTGTTGTTGTTTGTTTTTTTTATTAAATAATACCTCCACGGGGTGTTAGAGATGTGCAGAGTGAAGGTACAGTCTTTCCTTCAAAAGCTATATTTTAATAAAAACAATGATCAAACATTCATTTTGGCAGGCACAATACTGGGTATATGTTTACAACTACCTGCCAATAGGGGGCACCATTGCGGGTTGCAAAACAGCCCGCTCGGCACAGCGAGGCTGGCCCTGTGGAAAATGGTAGACTTAGCAAGTCAATCAGCTGCTTCTGAGCCCAGAAGATGTGGCTATCCTTCTCAGAAGAGGAGCAACCATAAAAGATCTAAAGCAGTTTTGAGTTTAGGAGGGGGGGGGCACAACCAGCATGAGGACCAGGGGAGGGGGGGGGTCGATCTTTGATTTTTTTTTACAAAAGTATGTATAAAACTACAGCCTAGAGGCTCTTTTATGCAATGTCAGGAATGCAGAACTGTCAAGTACAAAGGTGACAGGAACGGCCAATAACACGTTATCAAGTATCCGCAGAGCCATTAGATGAGTTTATGGACTGGGAAACAGGCTTCAACACAAGTGGTTGTTTTCCACTTGGTCCTAGTGCTCAACCAGTATCTATTTAATATAGTGAAGTATTGTTTTGGGACGGTAAAAAGTGCAGGGTATGCAGGGGCGGCGTTAGGCCCGGCTACTTGGGCTCAAGCCCCGAATGTTTAATGAAAAGCCCCGGATCTCAAATGTGGAAGTAACATGCAGTACCAAAGTCCAACAGAGAGGGAGCAGCTGGCAGTAGTTTGTATACAGCCTGCCTGAGCCTCCACCACTGAAGAACAAGCCCTTCAGCAGCCGGCTTCTTCTACACTCTCTGCCTGAAACGCATGAGTGAAGATGGACATAAGGACGTTTTTTAGACCAAAAGTACAACGACAG
>NC_091745.1:29111223-29121223 GCF_043380555.1 Nothobranchius furzeri
ACCCCAACATTAATTGGTGCAGCCCGTTTGAGGCTTGGATACACAGAGATTTCAATCCGGCACAAACAAACAAATAAATCTTAGCTTGAATTAAAATAATCAGTTGTTCAGCCTTGAACCAGCAACAGAGTGGTGCTGATTTCGCTGAGCAGGAAGCTGCATCGAACTCTCACCAGTAACTCAGTGCTTCTTTAAAGGTGCAACGTGTAAATTAATTCTGGTTGACCTTTTAGGTTAAAAATTCAGTTTTTCCTTAAAGGTGCAACGTGTAATTAATTCTGGCTAACCTTTTAGGTTAAAATTCAGTTTTTCCTTAAAGGTGCAACGTATAATTAATTCTGGCTAACCTTTTAGGTTAAAATTCAGTTACTCATTAAAGGTGCAGCGTGTAAGTAATTCTGACTAACCCTTTTAGGCTAAAATTAACTGCTAATTTAGCGACTTTAACTCACAGTGGCTATTGTAACTAACTGAAACCTTCACTCAAAGAGTGATAACACCCTGTTTGCTAATATTCTGAAGGAATAACTAGCATATTTAACACTGCAAGTGTTGTAAGACGTTGCTACGGCAACGCACCAGCTTTTGCTAAAATACTGAAAGGAATAGTATTTTAAGCGTCAGTCACGGCATTCCGTGCAATCTTAAAACGCTAAAACCTGTGCGCACAAAGGTTAATTTAGTGTTTTTCTGCTACAAAGCTAGCAGTTGCTGCCCAAAAGGTGCAGCTTGAGCTATCTGCAGAAGCTCTACTAGGCTATTTTTGGTTCGGTTGTTAAAAATGGAGGGACAGAGTAGTGAACTGACCAACTCCCAGCAACCAGGTGGCGCTGCGGCCCACGACTATGAACCTGGCCTACTTTCAGGACAAACATTGTCCAAACTGGTCGCGGTTGCTCGAGAACCCGACTACCCTTCTAGGGATTTCACTGAAGAACAGCTTGATGCTGTAATTGATCAAATAGAAAACCCGGATGGTACAAAACCAATCCAGGTTCACTTAGCTAAGTTAGCCTTGATCCTCTATCAGAGAGAACTCCAACATGATCGAGAGATCATGAAGCTCCAGAGCATGCTAGCTGAAAGGCAGCAAAATGGAAGGCAGAAGGATGACGAGGAGGAAGACAGCACCGATTCTGGGGAAGATGGGGAGAAGACCCCGCCCCCCTCTGCTGATGACAACAGACAGTGGGAAGGGGGGAAACACCATGACTCTCTGGACGGACGCACGCCGCAGGGGAGAGATGAAGCTTATCTGTCCCAACCTGCGGCCCCGTTCCCTACACACACTATAGGGCATTCTGGACCACCTAGGGGCCGAGGGCAGTTCGCCCTCGAACCCCAGGTTGGACCACCACCCTCATCTTCACAGCCTTCTCAATCAGTGAGAAGTCGACCAGCTGAGCGGCACCTCTATTTAGACCGCTCCCCCAGTCCACGAAGGGTGCAAGGTGCCGGCTGGGGTTATGCACAAGCCCAACCTGCACCTCCACCATCCACCCATCCTAGCTACTCCGGTATTTGGCATGCCAGCAACCAGCTGCAGGACAAAGCATCATACGCCAGTCCGTACCCGGACAGAGCGTATTACGCAGAAGCCCCAGTTGAAAGACGCAGGCTGCACTACGCAGACGTGCCCCGGGAGGAGGAACTCCCAGGACACCCACGTGACGTGCCAGCAGCCCGCCACAACATGCCGGACCCCGATTTGGGCCCCAGGAGTCAACATTGGGAGCCCAGAGCACACCAGCGATATCCAGCGCCCTCTGAGACAGACCGTGGGTCAGAGTCCGAGGATGACGCGCCGTACCGTGAGTCAGGGCTCCGTGTACGTCAAATTGAATCGCTAGCTAAAGACATAGAACGCTTTGATCCTAACACCAATGAATCCAACGTCGACGATTATCTCAGGGAGATAGAACGTTGTCTGCTTGATCTTCCAGCACCCTCTTCAAGGGAAAAGCTCAAGCTAATTTGGAAAACCACATCTAGAACGGTGCACGGTTTCATGGAAACTCTACCACCTGACATTCGAGATCGGTACTCCTCGCTCTGCCGAGCGTTGAGGGATGAATACGCCACGTATGCAGACTCTGCGTCAGCTACAATGGGGGCCTTCTCCATCAAACACGGGAGGAACGAACCCCCCAGAGAGTATTATCGCCGACTAAAAAGTGCTTATTTCCAAGGTCGAAACGGTCCTGGGCTCGAGGAAGACCCTGCCTTCAGATCCCTGTTCATTAACAACCTGCACGAGTGTGTTCGCTCCGAAGTCTAAATGTATTGTCGGATGAAGAAACTGACAACTCAGGAGATTAGGAGATACGCTCAACAGGCTTGGGAAGCCGGCGGAAAGCCCCAAAAGCCTGACGCACATCACCGCGTCATGCACCTAGCTCCCGACACCGAGCCGCGTTTGGAGCTCAAAGGCACAGAAGCTCCACCCACTAAGCCAAAATCTGCTAAACCTAGACCTGCTAGACCGCGAGAGCAGTCCCAATCTCCTCAACAGGGGAAGGGGGGTGCTGATTGGCCGCCTAGGTCTGGACAATCAGACAGGAAGTGGCCCAACCAAAACCAACGGCAGGCAGGTCGGAACAGTGGAAGGTTTAAGGAGCGCCGCCAACAGGTAAGTCCTGAACGCAAGTCCGCAGGTGAGTACTTGACCAAAGCCGACCTCCAGGAGATGTTTCAGCAGTTCCTAGCTAAACAGAAGGAACAGCTGAGATCTGCAGAAGAGACCCCTGCACCAAAGTCTTCTTCTAAGAAGCCAGACCCAGAGCCAACGTCCGCATGACTAGGCGTGGCTCAAACCCCCAGCGTGGCCAGGACCTACCTGATCAGCTGGGGGAACACTACTGGTAGATCACAGGAGTCTCCTGAAATCTACCCCCCAGAGAAACCTGATACTAAATTTCTGAAGTTCCTTGGTGACTTAACAAACCATGATCATGCTCGCCGTTTGTACTGTAGCACCAACGTAGGTGGATGCATACAGGTTGATGCTCTGCTGGATACCGGCTCAGAAATCACCCTGATGTGCTCCACACTGTTCCATCGCGTGTCTGACACCATGCGGTCGCTCGGGAAACCAGTCCAGGTAGAACCCTGTGACCTGAAAATCACCAGCTACACCCAGACCCGGGAGTGTATCACTCACCGGGCGTGGCTGGATATCACCTTCCAAGACATGACTCTGGTTCACCCGTTTTATGTCTGCCAGCTAGACACTGAACCACTTCTCATTGGTCAGGACCTGCTTGAACGTCTAGCTCCCCTCATCGACTGCCAGAAGGGTCAACTGTGGGCCCAGGTGGACACACCTAAGCCCTGGAACCCAGATAGCAGCCGACCATCCTCCATTCTTGAAGTCAACATAAGTGAGCAGCAAAACCCTTGTTCCAAGGTCATGGCCCTCCCTACGACTCCCACAGACGATGTCCGCCTACAAAGGCACGAAACCGCTCCTGGAACTCCTCTCCACACACATTCATCTTTTCTCTGCTCGCTGAAGAACGTCAGCCTGCAGCCATATGCACCACACATAGTTGGTGGTCTTACCATCAACTGCACCCACATCTCAGATGCTCGCCTTGCTCTTTGGTCAGAAAAGTCAGCAAACAGCCAGCAGACGTTTGAACACCTGCGTCAGAAGGACCCCCTTTTGGTCAGTGTGACACGTAGCCATCGGCTCTTGTCACCTACTTGGCCGCAGAGGCTCCTGAAAGCGCCAGAGGTCTGCTCTCTGACTATCCAGCTTGGAGCAAGACAGCTCACACATACATTCAGCATCATACCACAGCTTGATCCACCTGCACTCATTGGAGCAGATCTGCTGGTTCGACTCGGTGCCCAGCTGGACACTTGCAATCAAGTCCTTTGGGCCCGTGCCACACCATCCTCTGAGCTTCGCTCAGAAGGCCCTGAACACTTGCTGTCCGGACAGACCATTCCACAGGCCTGCCGTGCAGTGGTTGAGGCCAGCACGGTTCTGCCCCCACTGGTCAAAGGAGTGCCTGTTCGTCTGACTCTGATGAAGCATCAGAAGCTGCCAGGCACACAGGCCTTCTTCCAGCCATCACCACACTTCTTGGAGCTCAACTTAGCCGTCTGTGGCACGCCACTCTTGGAGCTGAACAATCGTTCTGCTTACGTGTTGGTCGAAAATCCGACCCGGAGTCCTATCCACATGCCGGCAGGAAAGCCCTTGGGCATGCTGATAGATAGCTCATTCCATGACTTCGAACTTTCAGTCCCCGTGATCGGACAACTTCCGTTGTTCTTGAACGACAGACAGGTTGGTGTAGACACATTCAGTACTTTCCCCTCACAAATGATTACCATCAAGCGGCATGAAGCCCTTCCTGAGGAACCCATTTGCAGTGCAACCTTAGATACTGACGGAGGTCAGTGTCTAACGGTTTTTGCAATAAATACTCAACCCTCTGAGTCACCGGTTGAAAGCCCGGAACACCAGAAACCCTCCTCCTCTGAACCTTATGACGGCTTTGAGGCCGAAGTCAGCCAGCAGCTTGACAAAGCGGATGCGCTGGAGTCAGAGGAGCAGAGAGCAGCGCTTAGAAGCCTGTTCTATGAGTTTCAGTCCATCTTATCCAGGGACTCCCTGGACTGTGGACTCACAAACCTGCACACGGTTCGCATTCCGACGAACCCGAATGCCCCTCCTACTTTTGTACGTCAGTACAAGATTCCCCTCGCTGCTTATGAGTCGATCCAGGAGATCCTCGATCAGCTGAAGGAGAAAAACATCATCAGAGAGTGTAACTCCACTTACAACTCTCCCATCTGGCCGGTTCTGAAACCGACTGGGAAATGGCGTCTCACCATAGACTATCGCGCACTGAACAAACAAGTACCTCTCTCCAGGTGGCCTATGATCCATTTAGATCAGGAGCTAGCCAGAGTCAGAGATGCTCGTTTCTTCTCTACGGTTGACGTAGCCAACGGCTTCTGGACCATGAAGGTTGAGCCGGCGGACCAGTATAAACTGGCTTTCTCCTTTGGAAATCGCCAATATACTTGGAACCGCTGCCCCTTTGGCTACTCTAACTCACCTGCCGAGTTCAACATCTTCCTCCACAAAGCCATGTCAGATGCTGCTTCCAGAGGGAACCTCATATATGTCGATGACATCTTGATGAGGAGTCGAACCTTCGAGGAGCACCTGGCCAAACTCCGTCACGTGCTGCAACAGCTTGCTGACGCCGGAGCTAAATTGGCAATTCTCAAGGGACAGTGGTGTCGAACCAAAGTGGAGTATGTTGGACTGCTGGTGGGCCCTAATGGAGTCGAGCCCCAAGCAGGACGCATTAGAGCCATTCAGGACATCAAAGCCCCAGCTAATCTGACTGAACTCAGGAGCTTCCTCGGAGTCTGCAACTACTCCAGGCAGTTCATTGAGGAGTATGCTGAAACAGCGAGGCCCCTCACTGAGCTGCTTCGGAACAACACACCTTTCATGTGGGACAGACCCCAGGAACTCTCCTTCCAGTTCCTAAAACAGAAGTTGGCGTCCGCACCCTGTCTGGCTTACCCAGACAAGGATAAAGAGTTCTACATAGAGGCGACTTTCTCCTCTCACTGCCTGAGCGCTGCTTTGAAGCAGAAACACGACCAGGACATGAGAGTTGTGGCATACGCCAGCAAGCCTCTAAGCAAGGTGGAACTCCAGTTCTCAGACTGCGAGAGAGCTCTCCTCTCTACAGTCTGGGCCGTCGAACACTTTCGTAGTTACATCGGTGGACAGAAAGTGATCATTGAAACGTGTCATCAGCCTGTCACCTTCCTAAACAGCCAGCGTCTGCGCGAAGGAAGAGTGTCAAACAGCCGCATTGCGACATGGATGATGGTGCTCCAAGGATACAACATTGAGGTCAAGTATGGTCAGAACACCAAGCTAGCGCTAGGACAAGGGCTAGCAGGCTGCCAGCACTGTGACTCTGACTCCGTCATGGGCCCCCTGGACACACCTGCCGCAGTCTACCCAACCGCATCCTATCATCGCTACTTTGATGAGAATGTTTGCCAAGGGCTTCCGAAAGTTTACACTGACGGATGCGCCTACCTTCACGAAGGCCAGCTCCGTGCTGGGGTTGGAGTCGTTTGGGTGGACTGTGACACTAAGCAACCAAATCACTACCGGTTGGGCCAAAAGTCTAGTCAGTACGCCGAAATTGCTGCAGTGTTGATAACCCTCCAGCAGGCGGCAGCCTTGGACATCACTCAAATCGTCCTTTGCTCAGATTCAAACTACGCTAGACACAGCTTCATCTCTCACTTCCCCATGTGGAAGGAGAACAACATGAAAAATGCCAGGAACAGAGACGTGAAACACTCGGAGTTATTCCTAGCGTGTGATCTGCTCACCACTGAGAAAGGCATAATGGTCTACTGGAAAAAGGTCAAAGGTCACTCCAGGACCATAGGTCCGGAGAAAGATGGTAATGACGAAGCTGACCGCCTTGCTAAGCTCGGTGCCGACCAGGGAACCTGTTGGGAATTCAAAGACGAGTGGCTTCCACCCAAGGCCGTTCACGAGGTCTGCGCGATTACTCGTCGCCATGCTAAACAGGCAGACGAACCTCGGACCGTTGGGGTACCCGTGTTTCTAGGCAGACAACCACAGGACGCGGACCTAGTCACAATGCAGGAACAAGATCCTGACCTGAAGCTCATCCGCGAGCTTCTCCAAAAGGGCCCGATGTCTAAACAACCGTCACCACCTACTGGCGCAAGTCGAGATTTGGTAACCCTGCATCGTCAACTCGCGCACCTGAAACTACAAAACGATTTGTTAGTTTACATGCGTGACGATCACAGCCCGCCGCGCTGGGTTGTTCCACTCGACCACAGAGGAGTGATGCTTGCCTACGCCCACGACACTCCGGTTGGAGGTCACCGCGGAGCAAAAGCTACGCTCGCATCACTGACAGAAGTAGCATATTGGCCGTCGATGTCCAAGGACGTACACAGCTATGTCCAAGGATGCCTCATCTGTGCCCAGTTTCAACCCTCCCAGCCGCTTGCTAGAGCACCACTGCAACGCAGGGGAATAACCTTCCCTTGGTCCCACCTGCAGATCGACTGGGTTGGACCGGTTCCCAAATCGGCAAGAGGAAACAAATATATGCTAACTGTAACTTGCAGTTTCACAAAGTGGGTTGAGTGCCTTCCAGCGCCAAACGATACAGCCGTCACAACCGCTGTACTGCTGATTAACCACGTTTTCAGTCGATGGGGACTTCCACTCTGCATTGACTCTGACCGAGGAACTCATTTCACATCCAGTGTAATGACGTCCCTGTTTGAACTTCTGGGAGTGGAAGTGAGATTCCACCTCCCCTATCACCCACAGTCATCCGGACAGGTCGAACGGATGAACCGCACGGTCGTCTCTATGCTCAAAAAGTACGTCTGCTCCACTGGAAGGGACTGGGACGTCAAGCTCCCTCTGGTCCTGATGGCCATACGGTCCACTCCACAGCGATCCACGGGGGTTACGCCCTTTGAGATGATGACCGGCAGACTGATGACTCTACCACTGCACCTCCTGTATCACCCAGAGGATGTCAGTGTTGCCACTGCCTTTACCGCTCATCAGTATGTGGCAGACTTGAAAACACACCTCAGAGCTACGTTCGCGCACGCTCAGAAGAAACTGGAGACCAACGTAGAAGGCGCTAAAGCCTACTACGACCAAAAGACAACCAGCCGCGAATACGAGGTGGGTGACAAAGTATTCTACTTTCGGTTCGCCCAACCGGCACGCAAAGCTAAGAAGTTCCTGCCCTGCTGGTCAGGACCATTTGAGATTGTGGCAAAACTCTCTCCAGTTGCATACAGGTTACGCCTCACCAAAGCGAGACAGGAGCCTGTCTACAAATGGGTGCATGCAAACCAAATCAAACCCTACGTCAAACCATCCCCGCGGGTACAGAGACCAGACTCCCCGCAGGAGGTCGACGTAGTCTCTACATAGTTCTATGCATGGAAATGGAAAGGGGGGGAAAGTGCACGTTTAACCCACTAACATGTACTAACCGACAAAGAACCAGCCCACCCCCCACCCCCCCCCCCCACCCCACCCCGCCGTCACTTTCACTAACCAAGAGAAACTCCTTCCTAGACCGCCAACAGGATGTACCTACTAAAACCTTACAGGGTACTCTGGTACCTACACTAGGCTCTGATTAATGAATCTCTACGTGCAATCAAGACTTTGTCTGAAACCATACCTCAGGATATTGTGTACACACAAGTGGTGAGAGATTTGATGTAGGACCTGCTCAGGGAAGTAAGTTCCACGCTGGACAGCTTGGTTGAAAGTCGTATTTCCCCGTACTTGGTACCACTGGACCTGCTCAAAGTTAGCTTGACAGCTGCTACCCCTCTACTGTGCACCTTTCACAAATCCACCTAGCGTACAGCCTAGGTCGTGCAATTCCCATTCACGTTGATGCAGAAAAATTAGAACTCGGTTTCCTGTTACATGTTCCCATAATTGTGACACCTCACATCTATAGGTTTAAGTCGATGCTGAACTTTGGTATTTGAAAGGACGGTAGGCATTTCCACTTTGAACTAGAAACCTGGCACTCCATCACCTCAACCTCGAACAGCATGATTCGGAGATTGAGATCATGGACGCTTTCCAGGGTTATAACTTTGCCTTCGATTTAGAAATTGACCAACAATTACTGATTGAAGGAACCAAATTTGTTAAGTTCACACAAACCCCGCGTGAACTTACTTTGACGCCCAAGACGCTACATTGACACAGATTATACCACCTTAATCTGCACATTGGTCGCCCTGGGGATGGGATGGCTCATCACGGCCATGATTGCTTATTCCGCCTACAGGCGTGTTAAGAAACTCCAAGATAAGATGCACTTGCTCACCTACGGTGTGCCTCGTAACTGCGTTCGGGGAGACTCCAAGCGCGAATGTACCACACCTGTCTAAAGGGGGTGAGCAACATTTTCTTTGTTATTCTGTAACCCTAAAAGTAGTTCTCATTTTAGTCTACCTCACATATTTATCTGAGTGTTGCAGTATGTCACATTCTTTATAAGCTACACACTGAATGTATGACCTAAGAATGTATTGTATGAGACCTCAAGGTTGCTATGAATTTTCTTGGATGTTATATGTTTTTTTTTTTGGGTTTTCTGTATTTTTGTTTCGTACTTGGTCACATATTAACTAGTGGTTATGTGCCGGCCCAGCTCAGTCTGTCAATGACTCTGTCTGACGCACCAGCACATTGTAGTACCTCTTAGTTTTATGGTCCTTGTTTTAGCCCAAAGACTGTCCTGATCCACCCTTTGGACCAAAAAGGGGGGAATCTTGGGACCACATAGGTCAATGCGCGTTTGCGAACTATGGACCTCGTACATCACCGCGTGCTCCATAAACTGAACTGTATGGCCGGCGGTGAGATGCCTTTGTGTCCCCTCGTGGAGTTAACCGCCCACCGACCTTCCTCCTTCTACACTACTACCTCTCGCATGGACGACATCTTCATTGCGTACCACCTGCGTGAGTGGCTTCTTCTCGTTATGCGCGTTGGGGACTATCCCATTTCCTATCCTCTTTTGTTTTGTGCCTGACCAGGATCCAAGACAAAGACAAAGACCAAAGGCGCCAGGATCCAAGACAAAGACCAAAGACAAAGGCGTCCAAGGAGACCAACGTCCTAAGGGAAAAACCCACCTGTGCTTCCGACAATCAAGTCGACCTACGTTCATGAGGAACAAACCCATCTGTGCTTCCGACGATCGAGCTTTGGGCGCGATCCCCGAAACCAAAAGGGGGAATGTTGAGGGTCTGACCTCATGAGGAAATTACTATGCAGTGATTTTCTCCAAAATGACTGTGCTTAAATTGCTCTGAAAAGCAAATAACCACATCAGCGCCAAGAAACTTAATTTCCCATGATGCTTTGCACACGGAAGCATTGGGATGATGTCACCGCCTA